>NC_081418.1:51371361-51471361 GCF_949786415.1 Peromyscus eremicus
TCAAATATTTTACCTTCTACAAGTCCTTCCCTGTGACAAGAACCATTCCTCTGCCACTTGTCTTCCTAAGACTGTGACTTATTTTTAGGGCTCATTATTCTCAAAAGATATTTACATTATTTAGAAGCATGCACAAAATTCAAAACAGCTATTACCACTGTCTCTGGTGGCTCCAGACTCTGTTCCTATGCTAAGTGTAAGCCCCATGGCTCCTTTCCCATTACAATTGCTCTGTCTTACCATTTGCTGTCATTTGTTCATTTTCTGTATCCTTCTGTGAGTGTGACCCTGTCTTTTTCGACCTTTCTCCAGCAACTAGCACTTAATAAATATTAATTAAGTGGATGAAATCAAACCAGAAAGAAGAGGAAGACATTAGGTTCATTTTAGTTACACCGATGGACAAAATATCGTGTAATGATCATTGGACTTGATGCCAGAAGATGCTGCTTCGACCCTTAATAGCCATTTGACCTTGAGGAAGTCTCATTACCTCTTCTAGTCTCAATTTCCTCATTAGCTAAACAAGAATAAGCCTACCCGTTCTACCTCATAGAGGATAAAATGAGGGAGTGAAATGTGAGCGCTGAGGTTTTTTGCAAGCAAGACTTGAGAACTAATGTGATTCCTCATGGCCGACTCACAGAGATGTATGGTCCCCCCTCCCACCCCCCACGCTCCCTTGTTTCACAGTCTGCAGTCTGTGTGTATAAAATCACCAGGAGGCAGCAGCAATATATAAAATTTGCGCACTAACAAATGTTTTTTCCTGGAGTTTAATATAATCTAAATACTGTAGGATTATTGTTTGTTTTTGCTTTCCCTAAGATTAAGCTATCCTCAAAGAATGCTAAAGACTTTATACTGCCGGGAAAATACTGCACTCGGTAGAGATGTTCCTGGTGATTTGCTAGCCTTGGGGTGCACAGAGCTCCCTTAACTCTCACCACAACTCCAGAGTTTGATATGAAGTACCCTCAGGCTTGTTGGCTTGTTCGTTTGTGACAAGGTCTTCTTACAGCATTTGAGCTGACCTGGAACTCAAAATCCTCCTACCGTAGTCTCCCAACTACTGGGGTTACAGGCATGTACTAGGCCTTATCAGGAGCTTTGACAAAATAGTAAAGTGTCCTCCACAACCTAGTATAGTGAAACAAAAATGACCTCAGGGGTCTGTGTGCACAAGTGTGGGTGCTAACATGAAGTTACCTTCATTTGGAGGGCAGCTTTTTATTCCTGGGTACCCTCTTCTATCTCCACATCTATCTCCCATTTTCAGCCTCCAAAGTCAATTCTCTTCCAGCCCCTGGAAGCTTCCTGCCACAGTGCATCTTTATGCTCCATCACCCCACCTTGTCTCTCTGTGGTCATTTCTGTGGCTCTTGCTGGTGTAGACCGTCCAATTCTATTTCTGTTACGTTATTCCCATGCCACTCACTGTACCACCTCTTCCCAATGTTGCTTTGCTCTCTCTTACTTCTTTCACTGCTATGGACTCCAGGTCTTCTGTCTTGTCCATGCTTTCTGTGAACTGATTTTGAACATCCTCACACGTTTAAGAGATTCTAATAGTACTCTGTTTAGAATTAAAAAAAAAAAAAACCTTTGAGTTTCTACTTTCTCTTTTTGTTTTGCTTAGAAGAAATAAAGTCATTCATGTTAATGAAAGAATGTAGTAACAGCAGCCACACAGAAGCAAGCAGCCTCTTCAAGCAGGCTCTGTGCTGCTGGGATGAAAGGGGTTGAAAGGAGATGAAGGAGTGTTCCTCGGGTAGGGAAGGCAGAGGGACAGCCACGGTGAATGCTGATCATTTTCCAGGGCCGTCTCCAACTTTATTGAAAGGAATCAAATGTTCTTGCTAATATTGTCAGGGCTTTGGCTGCTGTTCAGACTCAGTGACTAACTCGGAAAATAGAAGGAGTTCAGAGGGTGGGAAATATGAGGAGGAAAGTAGGACCATGGCCAGCCAGGCTTCCCTCCATGCCTGGAGCTTCAGGGAAGCATGGAGACCCCCAAGGACTCCTAAAAACCCTTTCATCAGTCATGCGTCTGACATAAATCAAGGGAGATCCGGAGTAGATGGAGGTCACTGATTTTTTTAGAGGGGAAGATGCTGTAAGAGTATCACCAAGAACTGTTAATGTTTGAGTGATATGGGTTGTCCGGATAATGGATAGGAAGAAGGGAGAGTCAGGTTGACCTAGAGAGACATTCAACACTGGTTTAAATACTTAGAACAAAGGCTACACAAGGATTCAGACTGTGGCTGAGCTGGCCAAGGTACTTTTTTGTTTGTGATGTCACATCCTCTCTCTGCCATTGAACTTATCCTGGATCTGTGCCAGGACTTGGATTCATTCATTCATTCATTCATTCATTTGGACTGGCTTCAGAACTTGTGTAGCCCAGGCTGGCCTTCAACTTCTTCTGATCCAGCCTCCTGAGTGCTGTGGTTAGAGACTTGTCCCTGACTAGAACTCAGAATCTTGAATCTTGCTACTTTGGGTCATAAGACCTCATACCTTCTTTCCATTCAACTGACTTGGAATGAACCTGAATCTTAAAGAAGGAACATATTGAAATATTGCTTCAGATCCATGGTGTCCAGCACTGTTTTCCACTACAAGTGACATTTAAGATTCCATTGCATTCTCTATTGTTGACCTTAAAGGTTGTCTTGGGAGCCTTTTATAGATAAAATGGACAAATTTGTCTAAACCCACTTGGGGTCTTTTCCTATTTCAAGTCAATACCACCTTTGGAGATAATGAGGTATACATCTTTATGAATTTTATGGTAAAAATTACTCTTTTTTTTTTAAATCTTGAACTTTACTGATTTTTTTTTATGTTCTTTTCCCCACCTTCCTTTGTGTTTATGGAAATGTGACATATGTTTATAGTAAATACATAGTTTATCACATAGTAACCTTAGATTAAAGTCTTTCCTCAACCCCTGCAGTTATGGAAGGAGTGAAATTCTGGGGTTTCCAAGTCCCCAAGGGGCTTGTGGGAAAAATGCAAACATTTTATAAATTTGGTTGGGAAAAAGTGTATCTTTATTCTTATTAACAGCTAATTGCATTTTAGTATTTTATTCCATTACAAATGCCACTATGGACATCACAGATATTTTTATTTTACAACATTGTCTGATATATTGAAATATCATTTATTATCATCACAACTCTGAAGTTACAGAATTTTTCTTCCAGTCATGAGCCTTTGTTGCTTATTATAAAAAAGGAGAAAATATTCTCCATTTTTGTGGTTTGTTCTAAAGCATTTTGATAACTGGATAGTGTCATGTTTATACTTTCCTTAGTGGTGTGCTGTATTCTGTCTTATATATTGTAGACATTATTCTGAGAAGGCATCCATAGTATCATAGACTGTAAGTGGTACCCTGAACCAAAACAGGTGATGAGTTTGCCTTTGAGACTCAGCTGTTTGGAGTTCTGTCTTCCTATACAGCTCATATATCCTGGAAACATCATTTTTCTAGTCTTATCTGGAAATACAGTTTTATGATAGCATTTTAAAGACTGAAACGTCACAGCTTATGTAAGGAAAAGGCAAGCCTTTCTGCCTCATTTTTGGCCAGCCTTCTCCTGGGCTTGTTCTTAGCATCACAGTGTGGAGGGATCCTCAGAAACCCATCCCCCATGCTACTGCCTGCTAGTATCTAATCCCACATGGGAAGTTTGGATCATTTATATTGACATGCATTATCTTGTGTGTATAGATTTCAAAGAGTCCCGTATCCGTTTTCAATAGCTTGGCCCTTCTTTCTCCACATCAATTTGTTATCATCTGTAGGATAGCCTTATGTTTCTTCTACTCATCATCAGTTTTAAAGATGTTAAATATCACTCTCCCAGTGATCCTCTGTACGAGGCCACCTCCTCCCTTTCTTCTTCCCTGCACAGAAAGAAACTTGGGAGAGTGAGAGAAAGTTGTTAATATGTTTGTTCCCTAAGCCAGTCATTGTTCATCCTCCTCTGTCTCCCCCTCCCTTCTCTCTCTTCTGCTCTTCCTTCTTCCTTTCTCTCCTGCTTCCCTTCCCCCCTCTCCCCCCATCTCTTCCATCCCTTGAACCCAGGGCCTTGTACATTCATTTTAGACAAACTACTCTACCACTGAGCCATACTCAGTTCTTTTATAAGAACACCTGTTCCTCAACCCTATGACAACTCACTAATTCAGTTAAAGTCAATAAAACAGGAAACTTTTATTTATGACTAAGATATTATGGTCCTTTTATCTATATTAATACTTCCTTTTAAAAACAATTCTATATATTGAGATGTGAGGGTTCTCTTGTTTGAACTATGTGCTTTCCCATTAATAGGGGAAAGTTTCAATTTATGTGTCCATCAAAACTGTTAGTTTTATGAATATTAGATCTTAAGAAGTTACAGTTTAGACTAATCACTAATACACATTGACCCGAATTTTTAAGACCCTTAGCAATAAATCTCAGTTGTCCAGTCTTTCATATATATGTACATACACACTTATGCATGTATTCCTGGGCAGGCCATTCATGGTTGCAGTGCCTGACTTAGTAGCTAGCAATAAGCAGGTACATTGTTGTTTGAATGGGAAATGGCTACAAAATGTTAGGAGCCTCTCCCATACAAAATCTAGGGACTTTGCATTAGTATGTAAAATCAAAGGCTTTGCAGCGCTTCGTCAAGGCCATGCTTCACTTGCACTCTGCTCTCTCCTTGCCTCTGCAGAGCATCTCTGGCTTTAGTGCAATACTCTCATCGCTTCTGCCCTGCGTCTAGCCTACCAGCTTGCTGCCCTCCTCATAGCTGAGTCTTGCATAATTAATGCACCTGACACTGTATATGGAATTTCTCTTCATCATCTTCTTATAGTAACTGCTATGCTATCATCCAGCCTCCTGTATTTACACTATGCTAACCTGAACTCCAGTGTCTCCTAATTGACCCATTATCACCAATTCAATTGTTAGCTTACTCTAACCACAATGACTGTAAAAATCACAATAATAAACTGCTTTTAGAAAGGCTGCTACTAGGTTTTGGCTCACAGTGGCCTACATCCACTTATTCCAGGCTCCAGCAGCCATTTCTCCAGGTCCACTCTGGAGGTCCTTTGATGCATTTTCAATAAACCAGTCTTCAGAATTGGTGGCTATTTATAGAAGTCCCTTCAGAACTATTGCATATATGTCACTGCACTTTGATAATTAACTTTATTTTATTTTAAATTTAATTTTGTGTCATGTTCTGCCTCTTTAATGGTAATCATGTGACCATCACTTTCTTTTGACGGGATAGTTTGGGGAAAGTAGAGGTGCTAGATCCTTTGGCAGCCTTGGAGATTGTTAGGATTGATATGAGCCAGCCATGCTAATCCCACAGGTATCTGGCAGTTTTTCCCTTTTCCAGCTTCCCACACATCTTGGGGCATCCATGGACCTGCCATGGAAAATAGGAGGAAAGGAGACACCTTCTGGAGGCTTTAGGAAACAATTTTGATTCTGAATAAAAGGCCAGATCTCCAGGAAGGGAAAGCCTTTTCTCAGTCCCTTCCTTCTAGCTCAGCATGCGAGTGTAGACTTGGTACGGCTGCTGTGTTATACCTGCCATATGAATGTGATTGGACAGTGTAGAGCAACGTAGAATGCTGACCCAGCATCCTGACACTCTTGTGTTCTTGTACTAACTCTGTAATAATCCCCTTTCAGACTTAGTGTTGCGTAGCATGAACCAACTCCTTATAGGTCAGATTTCTGATACTTGTAGTCAAACACATTTTTGATTGACTTGGGCTTAAAATACATGTTTTGACCACATTTTTCATCTGGGATTTAGGTTAGAATCAAGTTCTGGTCTTTAATGTAGTTATAAGTGAGAATCAAGCAGTTTAGAGGGTATTTGGGGAGCAAAATATCATCTAATCCTCCTTGATAGGAAAAAAAGGTGCCTGCAAAGGCATCCAGCAGAGAGAATATCAACCACCAAAGGCTGTTCAACCAGACAGGCCTCAAAGAAGAGGAATGGAGAAAGAGGTCAAAAGGCATTAACCTGGGAAAGGCACGGGGCATCTCAGGGCATTTTCCAGGACTGGATGCCAGCATAAGGTACTATTTCAAGGGAAGTAAACTGGTATGTGGTCTTGAGCCCTGTTCCTGAGTCTGGGATGACTGTGCTACTCATGGGCTGGCTTACCAAAGCTATGTCTCTTGTTGCTTGTCTACCTGTGTGTCCCATGTAGCTGTTTATCTCCACCATCTCCTAGCATTTAGGATGAGGGAGTAGACGTGATAAATAATCCAACCGGAGTGTCATATAACTTGGAGAATATTTTGGAAAACCGGTACTCAAAAAACATTGAAGTGGGAGCATCTTGAGCCCCTGTGCTCTTGGCACATCCTAGGGAGATCGGGAGAGTGGTCAGCCTGAGCTGAGACTAAGCTCCCTCCACAGCTCCTGACTCACGAAGCTGTGTAGCTTTCAGTGCAAAGACATAATATGTTTTAAAAGATGGCTTATCAACATTTCAAAACCAGGAGATTTTGCATAAATCCTCATACGTCTGGCTTCTCTTGCAAAATCAGCCATCTTGGCAATGGTAGGTTTGTGTTTCTGCATGACATTTCTGGAGCAGGGGGACCCTTGTTGCATGACTTGTCCTGTGGTCTCTGGCTTGCACTTGTCACCTGCTCCTTATTACCTCCATGACACTAAGGCTAAGAGTTGGTTCCTCATCACTCTCGCAGTGTTGTTCTCTCATAATAGAGCCTGTCTCTCTAAAGAGTGGGAAAATGAAAGACTAGCTTGAGTAGGCTGTATGTTTCTTACACCAGGCTCACTTCATCATTAAAATTAGCTGCCTACCTGCACCTGTAGGCCTTAGAATTTGCAAACCTGACTCTAACTGGTACAGACCACAGATGGAAATTTGTCTTCATGCCACCTTCAGACTCATTCTTCTTAGGAGAGAGGAGGTGAGAAGGTTGATTATTCTTACAAGCAGAGCATCTTCAGTGCATGGGAATGGCTGCATTAATTCTGCTTTCCAGACCCTTTGCTGCAAGACAGCTAGTCTGACAAATGTCATTGCTAATTAGCGCACCGAGTTAGGGGAGGGACTCGCTATCTGCTGATCATAATTACTGCTTTTCATTAGGACCCACAGATTAAGACATGACGGGTGATCTCTGCCCGGCACAGAGGCAGTCCTGAGTGACAGGAGGAAGACCTTCACTTTTAACTGACCGACCGCTAAGCCTCTGTCTGGGCCATTTGCTAGGACAAAAGACACTCAGTTCCAGCACAAGGGTGTAAACATATGGGTATAAACGTGACAAAAGGGATCTGTTTTGGTTTTAAAATGTACACACACGTTGCTTCCAGCCTGATCATCTCTCATACTGCCGAGTGAAATGCTGTCCCCAGGATACCTATAAAACTGCTGCTGCCTTCTTCTTCAATTCTCTCCTAAGTGTGAAAGCTTAACACGTGAGCAATTTTTTAAAAGACCTGTTAATTAGCCAGACTGTTAATTTGTCCACTAAAATAAAAGAGCTCCGTGGAACAAGGAAGCCTGGATAATTTTACAGCCAATCAGGTCTAAGAATGGATCACGGCTCTTGGACATGAGCAGTTGACTCTAGGGGGTGGGGTCCACTGTGTGGGGCCGGGCAGAGATGCACAGCTTGAACAGTTAGAGGGAGGTGGCAAGGCTGGTGCTCAGAGGTCAGCTCCTGTCGTCCGTACCCAGAGATCCTGTCGCTTAGAAAGACCCTGGAGAGTGGGACGTGGTTAGAACCGTGGAAGACAAAGAGGCAAATTGTTTGGGTAAAGTATAGCAGGCCCTGGGGAAACAGGTGTGAGTCTGTCCTGTATGGACAGCACAGGCTGAACACTCCCCTGAACTCTCCAGTGGAACTGGAGAACTGTCAGAGCAGAAAATTTAGAGGGACAAAAATCATCAGTCGGGTCCCAAGGGCCTAAAACAGAGCTCATTAGTGCTTGGGAAAGAGTGAGCGAACCTTAGCCTGAGTCACAATATTATGACTCATGAATGAGACTGACCTGGAACCTTGGAGATTTGCCTTTGCTGGTTGGTAAACAGCTAGGAATTCCTTTAGGATCTTGCATCAGGAACCAAAGTATTTTGAGCAGACTGCATTATGTATCACTTTCTTCCCTGGGATAAATGCATGTTCTTTTGACTGGTGAAGTTCCTGGAGATATAACTTCCAGTTGCAGAGAACCCTCTTAGTAACACATCTGGCGTTGACAAAGGAGTATTGAATTTTCCAGTGAGGGAAACTGAAGATCGGTGTGGTGGGTGACTGGCCAAAGTTGGATGAGAAACATGGGAGGCTTCATGGTGTGCCCAGTCCTCTGACACTATTTACAATGCTGATTCTGCCATATGAAGCTGGCTGCTTTTCTCAGAGCAGCCTCATGTGTCCCCAAGAATCATTGCCTGTCGTCTCCTTGATGCACAGGACTAGGAGGAGGAGATGTGTATGGAAGTTAGGTCCCTTTCTGTTGTTCATGTTGAACAAACTGCCCTTTTAAATAAAGCACAGGGCTTGGGAAGATTTGGTTGTTGACAAGGTAAAGGGTAACAAGGCCCCACGTATACCCAGACTCCTTCCTGATAGCTATTTTATGCATGCATCACCCACAAATGGATGGTATACGGATCTAGGTGCAGTGTGGTTTATCCTATAAATAGTTGACTTACACACACACACACACACACACACACACACACACACACACCTATAAAAAGTGACTTCTTTTGATTTGTCTTGCATATCCTTGAGGTCCTACTTCACAAGGTGAAAAATCTCCATTTCTTGTCCCTAAAATAATATCCTAGTAATTATACTGTCTTAGTATAGAGAGTCATTTGTGTTGAACATCTGGCTCTCCACCCTTTTAAAGCAAGTAACTCTCCCAAATATTTGTTCCTATATATTAGGGACACAGGGAAAAATTAGACCAGTGCCCACATATCAAAGCATACACCCTCCTAGCTGGATGTGGTTACCATGCCTTAATCCTAGCCCTAGAGAAGCCGAGGCTGGAACTGGGAGCTAGCCTGGGCTAGATGGCAAGACCCTATCTTGGAAAACAAAAACCTATCAACAAAAACGTCTACTGGATATGCCAGGCAGGTGACACAGAAGAAGATGGCAGGAGCTGCCTCTAAGCCATGGCCTTGGTGGCTTCTTCATTACCCTCCCTGTAACTTTCAAACTGCTGATCTTTTGGGCTAAGATACTTTGATTCACATGCTAGCTTATATGAATTGGAGCACATTTCCTTAACCCCTGTGAGCCTCGGCTTCCCTATGGTGATGATGCCCAGGGGACTTATGTAAAATACTAGGGAAACTTGGGCATAAGAAAAGCAGCCTTTCTACTATAGAATAAAATGCAGCCGTCACTCAAGCCCTGTCTTTGATGATGGGAAATGATAGAGACTGAGGATAACACGCTACAAATACAGTTATGTTTCAGCTTCAGCTCACAATGGTTTGTGAGAATGCAGGCTTAATTCTAAGCATGTCTTCAGCTTTTTTCAATGAAATCTGAAAACCAAATCGTGAAGGTAATATCTCTTGACTTTTTGATTTTGTAAGTCATTTAAAGATCTAACCACATCGGGAAACCGAACAGCATGCATCTGTGGCTCAGTGACGGTGCCAAGGACTGACATGGGGAGCCCGCAGGCCCATCTCAGGAGCCCTGTCTCTCCTGCCTTCTTTGAAAGGGAGGTGGTGCTTTCTTGGCTTTATATAATACTAGGTAATCATAACTCTAAAAACTTCCCTGTCAACCAGATAGCTGATGCAAACCCTTCCTAGAGACATTCTGGGTTCCAATTGGCCCTCATGATGTGAGTTGAATACTAACTTGTGGTGTGACCTTGGCAACGTTCTAAGACATTTTCCTTACCTGTGCAAGGAGGCCTCCACTGGTTGCCGATTATCTTGCGGTGGTAGTCATGGGCTAAGACCCATTGATTTTTGTTCTGGCTCCTTATACAAATCGGAACATATTTCTTTAGCCTCTCTGAGCCTCAGATTTCTCTTGTATCATGTGGAGATGGTAGTGACTCCCAGGGACTTTGTAAGGACTTTAAAGACACAGAGGCAATGTATATAAAGACACTGTGCTAAGTAAAGCCATCACTAAGTTCCTATTTTACAACAAATTTGTATTAATATCAAATTTTTTCTTTATGACAGTAGAGATCACTAGGTGATCACATCTCTCACAGAGACATGGAATTCATGGGGGAACATTGCCAAGCAAATGGGGAGATATTTTTATTTTTATCAAGGAGACTGTATTGCTGTGTGGCAAGGCTATGGTGACCCATGGCCTGGGAGAAGAGATGGGACTGTGAGGGTGGACTGCCTCAGCTCAGGCAGAGTTGCCTGGCCAGAGTGGCATCTGGGCTGTAGGTCATGGGTACCAGCAGAGCATTAGGAAATCTCTGGGTATTAAGTGTGGCAACCCGGATTTCAGCCTCATCCCCCCAAAGCTACTGTCTTTGTGACTCTCATAGGGCTGTTGAACAAAGTCCCACAGTTTGTATGGCTTAAAATACCAGATTGATTGCTCACAGCTTTGGAGGCTAGAAGTCCAAAATCAAGGCAGGGTCAAGGCCCTTTGCCTAGCCACTGCCAGTTGCTGGGTAATCTGTGACACTCACTGGTTTACAGCTGTATATTTCAATCTCTGTCTCTCTGCTCCCCTGGCCTTCTCCTTTATGTCTGCCAGTCTCTGTTTTCTCCCCCTTATAACACTGGTGATATTGGATTAAAAGTCAGCCTGACCCCGATGTGACTTCACTTCACCTTTACTTCTTAATTACACCTTCAAAGACGTTGTTTCCAAATCACATAACACTGTAGGGGTCAGGGATTAGGACTTCAACGTGTCCCTGTAGGTGACATGCTTTAACCCATACCAGTGACCTCAGGCAAGCCAGTTAACCCTCAGAATGTCACTTCTGTCCTTTGTCTGCCTTTCCATCTCCTGGAGCTGTTCAGTAGATCAAATGCGATAATGCTGGGAACCGTCGGCAGAGCGCAGACCGCTTCATAACCGCGGTAGTTTGTTCTCACCCTGGAGGGGATACGATAAGGTCAGACATGTTTGTTGAACGTGCGTCTTCCTCTGGAGCTATCATAAAAATAAAAGCTTGTAGTATTTATTATTAATAACCTGCTTGCTGGGTCCCTGGAGGCCACAGGGCCTGCTGATGGATCCTTGGACAGTCCTCTCCTTTTCTCTTTTGCTGAGTGCTTCCCCCATCCCCCGTACAGAAAGGATGCCCATGAACTCTGGCATGAGAAGAATGTGTTGTTTTCCCTCTCAATGAAAAGAAATGTTCCACAAGGGTTACGGTGGGTTAGTGCCAAGGTATCTTGCTTTCAAATACATGCTTATACCCAGAGGGGTATATTTCCTTGTTTAAGACCTGCATATTTCTGAGGGTTTGAAAAATCTTCACTCGGAGATCCTTTGTCTTGGGGAAGGGAAGAGGCTGCAGAGTTCCTGGCTCCTCAGCCTTGGTGTGCTGTGCTTACCTTCCCAGCTCCCAACTACTACATATTTCCCTTTAGTCCACCTTTTCTTTTTAAATTAAAAAAAAAAAATTGTCTTATATGTGTGGGTATCTTGTTTGCACCATGGGCATGCATTGCCCTGGGGGTCAGAAGAGGGTCCAGAATCCCCTGGAACTGGAGTTACAGACAGTTGTGAGCCACTGTGTGGGTGCTGGGAATTGAACCCGGGTCCTCTGGAAGAGCCACTAGTGCTCTTAACCGCTGAGCCATCTCTGCAGCCCTGCTTTATTCTCTTTAGGGCACCATTTCGTTTGTGTTTGCATTGCCTTTCTTCTTAAGCCTCTTTCCTCTCTGCATCCCCCCATCGCCCTCCCTTCTTTCCTGTCACTTCTGCTTTCTTTAAAGAATTCAGACACTCCCTTTTCCCCACTCATATCCTCTTACTAATGGGGCCTGGATGATGTTCTGGGCTCACCTAGGCTTTGTTTTTCTCCTAGAGCCCTCACAGTCCAGCCCCCAGTATACTCTGCCACTCTTCTGTGACAGTTTATAATCTGTTTTATGGACCTTAAAACTATTCAATCCCTTTGCCCCCTAAAGGAAGATTGCTGATACTAAATTGAATCTGAAGGGTTTGGGTGGTGGCACAGCTCCTTTATGTGCGGCTGCTGATTTACGTCCCTTTATTGTGTGGTGGTTGATTTGTGTTGCTGAGATTTGGGGCCTTGCTCCCTCCCAGGCAAGAGACCACATGACAATGGAGGGCAGGGAGAAGGCTTCCTTCATGGCCCCATTGAGACCACACGACCCCAGCACCCACCCACTTGCACTGGGAGGAGGAAGGAGGAGCCACTTCCTATTCTGGGAAGCTGTGAGCTTCTTTTACGAAGTGATTATTTGACATCAGGGCTGGAAGTGTTGGCAATCACTTTTTGAGATCCTATTAGGGACCAGGCATCATACTAGATACAGATGCACAATGCTAGTTCAAACTTCCTGCTTAAATCACAAGATCTGACTTGCCAATGTCCTGATAATTACAGAGTCCATCTCCAGCTACAGGCTGTGGTGAGCATCCAGCCTCATCTCATGGGCTACAGGGAACAGACTGATAGTGACTGAGCTGAGTGCTGTCGAAAGGGGTCAACTGAAGGGAAGACAGAGGGGACAGGGTGACAGATAGAGGGACCAGAATGAAGATGCTTTGAGGACAGGTAGACCGTGGGGTGGGGCATGTGAAGGGCATAGAAGATCACACACTAAAGCCCAGTGTGATCTGAATGGAAAAAGAGGAGACTGAGGCCATGTTCCCTCTTGGAAAGCATAGAAATGGCAATGTTGAAAAACATTAAAAAATGAAAACTGCCTGAAATACTATTAAGCCACTCTTCAGAATTGCTATCATACCATATTTACACATTTTAAGCTTTTCTGAAATATACATATAGTAAAGTACCTGAAGTGTATTTATCTGAAGTGTCTATCTTCTTGGATTCTTTTTTACGTGAATAGGCTCCATGCTTATAAGGATTGCGATTCCCTTTTAACATAACATCGCATCAAAACAATCACGCACTTTAAGTACTTTAGAATGTGATATTTACCAACCGAATGCTGCTCTGGCAGAGACACCTCTTTGAGTCTCTACTCTTCAGTTTGTGCATTTCTTTTGTTTTCATTTTCCCCTCTTGTGCTGTGCATGGAACGTTATTGTGTACGAATATTGGCGCGGGCCTTGTTATTGTCCTCAAAGTCCTAGATGTAGAACAGGTTTAAGTGCAGCGAGGCTCCAGATACATCTCACCAGATTGTCAAAATGGGGAGTTTTCACTCGCTGACATGGGAGCAGTTCCTGAGTCCTGGTCTGATATCTCCTCCATCCAAGTCTCTTGTGGGAGGAGCAGCCACTGCTGTTAGACAAGGGATCATCAGGGAGTGTTAGCTGTGGAGGGGGAGGCGGCCTGGGGTTCCAGGGACTCTCCTGCAGGTGGGTTGACACCAGGGACAGGGTCTGAGCCTTTGCTCACCATTTCCCCATTTGTCATTTCAAGAGGTTGTCTTTAAATGACACATTCCTGAGGCTGGAGAGATGGCTCACTGCTTAAGAACAGTTGTTGATCTTGCTGAGGATCTGAATTTGGTTCCCAGAATATGCATAAGGCAGCTCATAACCTCCTGTGACTCCAGCTGCAGGGGACCTGACACCCTCTTTTGGCCCACACAGGTAACTGTACACATGTGCATGTGTACACACACACACACACACACACACACACACACACAAACCATCATAAACATAAGTAAAAATAAAATAGTGAAATTAAAATAGATCTTTTTTTTAAAGACCTAAAAATTCTTTCAGACTGAACCTTCTTCCTGCCTGCTGTTACCTTCCCAACGAACCTTCCCATAACCTGTAAGGAGTGGGTATTCAGAATTTGTTTGTTGAATTAATGAAGATATAATTTCATAATTGTTACTGAGAATTTCCTCTAAATTTTTTGCACTCTGTCTGTCTCTGTCTCTTTTTCCTCTGCATGTGTCTGTCTGTCTGTTGTCTGTCTGTCTCTATCTCTCTCTGTCCCCTCTGTGTGTGTGTGTCTGTCTGTTTGTCTATCTGTCTGTTTGTATGTGTGCATGCACATACATAAAAGAAAAAGCACATGAAAAAGGGTCACCACGGAAAAAATAAGCCTCTGCCAATCTCTCAGTCTCTGTCTTTCCCTCAAAACTGCAGCTCCTTGCCGGGTTCTGGGCTCCTCCAGCTGTTTAAAATGGCTGGTCTTCTGTTTACTTCCTTGTTTGTATGTCTGAGCAAAATGGAAAATTCAAAGGAAGGTGTTTTGCTTTTTCCCTGAGCAAGAATGCTGAACGGGGACGAGCTTCTACCAGGCGTTACTAATGGAGCTTTGCTCTCTGCAGACTGGCTGTGAGCCCAGGTTGACAGAAAGTCGCTTCAGACAAATCCATTCTGCCACTTTCTCTCTTGGGGACAGACATGGCACACTCCCAGTGGGTCATTCCATCTGTCCCCTGGAGCCAGGATTACTTCCTACATCATCTTTACAGTGACTATTTTTTAACATGACTTTTAAATAAACCATAAAATGGAATTTTGTCTGGCAAGTGGAGAAATCTCCTATTCATTGAAAAGGCTAATGGAATCTTACAGCTTGGAAAAAACAAACAAACAAACAAAAAAAAACCCCAAACAAAGAAGTTGCACATAAGAGAACACAAGGGACACACCTCTGCTTCCTTTGCTCTTCTTTCTCCTGGCAGAATCAGTTACCCCACCTGTGAGTGGTTCACACAGAAGCCTAAGGGAAGGATTGGATGCCCTAGGCATGGGGGTCCTGGGTCTGGTGGAGCTGTGAGGAGCCTCCAGGTGTGGCGTCGAACTCTAGGAGAAAAGGAGCCATAGCAAAGAAGCGACATGGAGGAGAGGGAGGTTTGTAACTAATGCATCATTGGAAGACACAGTCTTAGAGTCGCAAGGGCGCTGGTCAAGAGACCTAACATGTAGGCTTCTCCATGGCCAGAAAGTCAGGTCTGTGAGGAGAGACGTGACAACTGGGAAGGCCTTGATCAGTGGCTGTGGCTGGGCCAGGCTGGTGTTCTACAGGACCAATCAGAAGACATTTTTGAGCCAATCATGCCCTCTTCCTTAAGCAAGCTTTCCCTACAGTTGGGGAGGATGATGCACAGCGGGTAGTTGGGTAAATCACTCGTAAAGTGTTGTGGTGTGGACAGCAGACAGGAGCTTCACTGTTGCTCTGCAGAAGGAGAAGCCAGATTAGACCGGAGTTGCTGAAGATTTCCCGGAGAAAAAGAGCACTGAGGCGGGTCTTTCTTGGAGAAAGAGAAATCTGGGCAGGAAGACCAAGGCACTTCAGATTCTGCCTCCATGATGTTGCCAGTGTCCAGCAGGGTGTTTTTTTTGTTTTTGCCAGGACCATCCCCTTAGAAACTGGATAACTATTCCTAAAGTTTAAGGAAATGGGCCCTCCTCTTCACACAGGGCAACACAGAGGATATGCACATCGGTCTCCACCTGCTGCTACCTGACCCCGTGACACGACTCCCAATTCTGTGGCTCAGAAGCATGATGTTTTCTGGGAGTAGAGCCACCTTTCCTGAGATGGTGCCCAGCTGCTAGGATTGGGACAGAAAAACCAGAGCTGACCCTCACAATCACCATGGCAGACGGACAAACAGAGATGAATTATAATGAATAGGAGCCATTACACAAACGTGGAATAAGTGGGCCTAGAAGGAAGTGTGGGGGGGAAGTATAGCTGAAACAGACTGACTCTTTTTTTGGGGGGAGGGTATTTTTGGTCTCTTTCGTGAGACCAGAGTGCATTTCACCAAAATATTAAAATTCTAAAGTGTATAGCCTCCATTGTACATTAAAGTTACACTTACCAACAGAGCCAGAGTACCGGATGTCTACTGGCTGAGGCCACTCATTCCACCAGCTCTCTGGACAGTCTGTCCTTTCTCTTCTTCATTATGTCCACTAGTGCCACTTCCCCGACTTCTCCAGATACTGCTCTACGCCTCTTGCTTTCTTTTCTCCTTTCCCTCCATTGAACATCCAAATGCCCTCTCTTCTTCCTCACCTTAGGAAGGGCTCCCCTTGAGCTTATCTCCCAGCCAGCTAATTAATCATGCTTTCTCCTTTCAGCAAAGCTGTACAAGATGAGTTAGCTCTCCTTACTGTCTCCAATTTCTCTTCCTGTTCCTCCTAAACTCGCCTCAGTCCAGCTCACACCAGCTTCCCGTGCCCAGCTCATAAAATGTACTCCTGGCCAAATCACCAGTGGCCTCTATATTGCCAGCTCAGTAGTCAAGCCTCAGCCCTCCTCTCGGCTGACCCATCAGCATCCTTGGGTAGTGTAGCTCAATTGCGTTTATGAACCCTTGGTGACATCTCTCATCACCCACAGTTCTCCTCTCAGTCACTCTACTCAGAGACGCACACACTGGGCTCATCGCTGTTCTTCGTGGAAGCTGGGTATACCCTTGGCAAGGGAGCTCTTTGGAGGTGTCCCTTTCCCCCTGAGAGCCCAGGACCATTTCCTTATCTTCTGTGTTTACTCAAATGTCACTCTCTCAGTGGCTCCACTACCCACACAGCAGTTACATTAAAAGGTACGCTTGCCCAGGCACACTGTCGCTTCCCTCAGCCCCTGTCCTTACCCTAATCAGAATCCATTTTTCCCATAATCTCAGAGGATAGGCATGCGGAGTCCATCTGCTGCCTCCTCATCTGTGTGCGCCAGAGATGGGGACTCTTGGGAAATGGCTAGAGGTGTCTGTGTTCACATGCAGAATTTTAAGTTTTAATTACTTCAGAATTATGAAGAAAATCTAAGTGAACTTCTTAGAAAATTCAAATAACTGCTTTGAAAATGACGCCTTGTGTGTCCCTGAAGGAGAATACTGAGTAAACGCAAGCGCTCGGAGATTGGGCCTGATATGACAGCTAGACTTTGTACAGATGAGTACATGGCACCTAGACACAGCAGTGGTCCAGGACTATGAGAGGACTAGACCCAGCAGGAATGAGGACTGGGGTGGAGAGGATAAAAAGTAGAAGGCCATTAGAGAAACATGGATAAAGTAGAACTCAAGAGCACTGATTTTAGAGTCAAGAGTGCTGGAGTCCGACATAAGCTCGACCCAAGTAGCTGTGTAACTTTGGGCAAATTGTTTGACTTCTCTGAACCTTGGCCACTTTGTACAAAAAGAAGGAACAAACAGATAACACCCAGGTCACAGCCAAGCAGCATTCCAAAGCTGACGTGCCTCTCCCTTGAAGTGCCAGTGATTAAACACGACCACGCACACAGTGTTTACTGCAGCTCCCAGCATGCTGGGAGTGCCCTGTGCACGTGAACGTGTGTGTTCTTGGCCATCTTCTAGGCTCTGAGAACAGCAGAGGCCAGGGCAGATGGGGAAAGGTTATGGATATGGCCGTGATGATGCTCCTCGGGCTCAAATAAACAACAGCAACAGCCAATCCTGGTAGACGGGATTGAACCACAGTTGGCCGTGGGACTTGCTGTAGGTCAAGTTTTTTGTTTTCTTTCTTTTTTTGGAAGTGGACTGAGATTGTGTGAGATTTACATATGGAGGCCTTCTGGGAGCATTTCCTAAGAGTGAGGGAAGTGAGGGGATGAGGTCAGGTCATAGGGAGGTTGAAGTGCCATGCAGTTTCTGCCAGAGCTTTTAGTATCCTCTGAGGTGCTCTATAGCTTGGGTGGGTCTTCAGAGTGACTCCAGAAATGAGCTTTGTACCCTGCTCATTCATATCAGCCACTGGCCATACAGCCTGCTCCAGGGAGGATTCTGCCAGCTTACTTCTGATTGGGCAGCTCCTGGGAAAGACCCACCCCCTCACTGTGGGGCCTGCAGGAGCCAGTACATCCACAACTGATGGATAGAGGGATTGGTCCAGAAAAGCTAGCTGGGCAGCATACTAGCTGTATGTAGTATTACAGTATTCACTACAGGGCTGTTTCCTGTTTTTCCACCTAAGTCCAGAGGCAGGTGTTTGAAGGTCTTTGGATATCTGCTCAGCAGTCAGAACATGAACCTGAAATCTGTGCAAAGGGACTCCAACTGTGGCACTAAATTCCTCACAGAGAATACACATTTGGTTAGGCGTTAAATTCATCTCTGTGGGACAGACTCTAGCAGACAAGGAAGAAAATGACCATGATTTTAAAAAACAAATTGGACTGTGGTGATGACCCGGTAGGGAGGAGCGCGTACTGAGCAAGCATGGGGACATGAGTCTGGACTCTCAGCTCTCATGTCAAAAGCCTGGCACGGCCACATACACTGGCATTCTGGTGCTAGGGATGTGGAGACAGCAGGTTCCTAGGCCTTGCTGGCCAACAGCCTCCCCGAATAATGGTGAGCTCCAGGTTCAGTGAGAGACCCTGTATCAAGAGAATAAGGTGGAGAGTGGCACAGAAGCTACTACCCTCCTGTGGCCTCCTCACTGGCACACAGGTGTACAATACATATATCCCACACATACACACAAATTTGACACATAGTAGTATATATAATTATAGGGGACGGCACTACTTTGTTGCTTGTAATATGTAATGATCAAGTCACAGTAATTAGCATATTCATCACCTCAAACATTTATCGTTTCTTTGGAAACATTAGAAATCTTTCCTCCCAGCTGTTTTGAAATACTCGGGACAATGTTCAGTTTTCAGTGATAGCTACTTGCATTGTACTATGCTATGAAACATTAGAACTCACTCAGAACTTATTGGGACTCATCTGTATTTTGCACCCAGTAACCAATCTTTCACCACCCTTTATGATTCCATCCTTGCTCCTCTTCTGGCTTCTAGCAACCATTATTCCACTCTCAGCTTCTAAGAGGCCAGCTTATTTGGCTTCCACATAAGGAAGAACATACAATCCTTATCTTGGTGTGCCTGGCTTGTTTCATTGAACATCCTGCTTTTCAGATTGAAACGGGCAAGTTTCATTCTCTTTGTGATTGAAAAAATAATGAAACGACCATGATTTTTTTTTTAGAAAACTTTTTATTAAATTTACTCATTTATTTTACATATTGATGGCAGTTTTCCCTCCCTCTTCTCCTCCCATTCCCCCCCCACTTCCCTCCTGCTCCCTACCCCCATCCACTCCTCCTCTGTCTCCATTCAGAAAGGGGCAGGCTGACCATGATTTTTAAAGGACTCTTTCTTCCTCTGATAGTATGCCTTACAGAGTGGCTATGGAGAGAATGTTCAGGTGTACTTTGTAGCTGATGGGAGGAGAAGCCTTGAGTTGGGCCACCAAAGTGTGCATCAATCCTTTCTAGTGTTTTGAATGTGAAGCCCAGCACTGTAAACACCTAGGGTCAGGACTTCCTCCTCATAGCCTCATGAAGCCTAATGCATGCTATTGACCAGGAAACAGCATATGAATGGGACTTTACCAGAAATCTGTGGCTCTGAGTATGGCATCTTTTAGATGATTTTTTGGGGGGTACTTTAGACAGCCACTGGCTAAATACTATTTAAAAGTCTGACCAGTGTAGGCACATGCACACCAATAGGCAGTGTGGACTACACTCACAGAGGGTCTTCTGCAGACAAGTGCTCAGTCCTGTTTGTTACGTGAATTCCAGTGGAGAGATGAGCACACATAGTAGGTGGGAGGGAGCAACTGCTCATGTCAGGGAATGGGCTAGTAGGAGGATGGGGAATGAGAAAGTGGTACAGGTGAGTACAAGAGTCCCTACTATTTGCATACTGCCTCTTTCCAAGACCTCCTTCATGTGTCAGCCTATGTGACAATTACTTCAGCATTTGTGGGGCTTCCTTTTCCAAACCACTGGGTTGTGGCTTAAGTTTTCTCTGGTGTTTACTTTTGCAGGCAATTTTCTGCGTGTGCCTCTAGATTCATCTCTGGTATTGGAACTAAATTTGTAAACATTTAATCTGGTAGATGAGAACATTACCGGAGGCCTTCAACTGGGAGGTTCCTCCTAGGCCAAACATAATGAGGCAGCATACCAGCTGCAGTTACAGAACCCCAGGGTCTGCATCTTGTTCAGTATGCACTTTCTGTTTGTCTTAAGATATATGTCCCCACATCCCATGGCTGGGATTTGAGAGTCTGTCTTCCTGTTTCCTGCTCATAATTTGATGCATCCTTAGATACTGACAGGTACTTTTCGTGCAAGATTTTGCAGACTTGATTGACACATCACCTCTCACTCTGTGTATTGGATGATGAGATAACTATTTGCTTTCCTTTATTCCTTTAAACCACTTAACTGTTGTTCCAGCTCCCTGTGATTTTAATAGCTAACAAGGATAAACTAGGCCATCAGTTGTGTAAGGGACTCAGTCACAATGAAGAGGTGTAGCTGAGGTCTGTGTTGGAAACTGCTTGTAGTCTGCAAATCCTGACCCATTGTTTCAGGGTCATTGGAATGTGCCATGTGAATTGCAAGAAGCACCCTCCCCAATTACATCAATCTTGATTGCACCTGCACAGAGGTTGTCAAAGCTAGACCTTTACTGTTAAATGCTGTTAAATGAAAAAAGACAAGGAGTTACAAATATAGTAGAAACCTTTGATGATGCTGATTTTGACAGACAGGACCAACGTCTGTGCTAGAGGTAGACTGAATTACATCCTACTTCTTACTCCAGTAGGTAATAGTCATGTTCCAGGGGAAACAGTTTGACTCCAGAGCATCTCCTAGTAGTTTGTCTTAAGAAGCCATGAGCAAATGAGCCTCTGTGACTCCATACATTCTTGAAGTCATTCTCCCAATAACCATTGGAAGCCATGGTTATTGTCTTATATTTAAGAGCCTGGGGTTCTGGGAGTATATTTAGAAATGGTCATATTGTGAATTTGTGTTCATTGAGATATGGGAGGGGGCTCATTTAAAAAATGATGGTGGTTATCCTTGGGGAGGAGGCCAGAAGAGAGGACGTGTCCTAAGCAGCAGGAGGAGCCCTTAGCCTTAAGAGTTCAGATGGGAGCAGACCAGAGTAGCTACCCAGGGTTGGGTGACTCTGGTGCTGGGGACCTAGCTTCATCTTAGTAAGCAAACATTTCTATTTGCAGTGCCCTCGACATTCATCTCTCTCTTTGTTCTCCCATTTTACTTAGTAAAATTTCATAATGCTTCCGCCATTCCTCATGTCCTTTTGGTAAGTATCCTCGTTGGCTTTAAACGTGAACTTGACACAACCTAGAATCATCAGAAGGAAAGCCTTGCTTGATGAATTTTCTAGATCAGATTGGCCTGGGAAATGTCTGTGGGAGATATTTCCATTATTAACTGATTCAGGAAGGTCCAGTCCACTGTGGGCAGCACCATTCTTAGTAGGCAGGTGGTCTTGAGGTATGTAAGAAAGCTGGCTAAGCATGGGCAAGGGAGGAAGCCAGTAGGCAATATCCTCCATGGTTTCTGCTTGAGTTCTGCCCTTACTGATGATGTACTTTCCACAGTGATGAACTATGTCCTGGATGTGTAAGCCAAATAAACTCTTTCCTCCCCCAAGTTGATTTTGGTTAGTGGTATTTGTCATAGCAGCAGAAGGGCAGCTAAAACATCAAGGAACTATATTTCAGGGTAACTAAACAGCCTCAGTTAACTAGGGAATGTTCTACTTTACAGAAGAAAGCTATCTAAAACTAAAAATAATTTAAAAATATTTTCTTTACCAGTGAAATTATCAATTCAGGCAAGTATTACTGTTCTGAAAATCACTGTATATGTAGCTACCAGAGAAAATGACATTTTTTTTTAACGCTATCAAGCTTGTACTTTTAAAAAAAATCTCTAGAGGAAAACCTAGCTAGGTATATAAGATAAAGAAGAGCTTGCTTACCATCATCCTAATTTGGTAGCCAACCACAACATCACCAGTGATGTGACAACCTGATGCTGTGTGAATATGTTATTGAATACTATACCATATCACTTATGGCATTTTCTAGACAAAATTGCTTATTGTTAATCCATTAGGCTTTAAGTAGATCTGTCAGTTTCTAGGAAGTCCAGGAACAAGCTAAGTGCCATTACCAGGAAGTGATCCAACAGATTTGGAAGCAGAGACATGTCTACAGGATGACTTGCCTGGTATCTTTATGATTGAGGCTCAAAAGGCAGAGCCTGATAGACTGAAAAAGATGTAAAGGTTGTGACAACTAGATGCTACCTAGCATCCCAGGTTAGATAATGCTTGGAAATTCGCTGAGAAGGATTTGAATATGGTAAAAACCTTAGATGATGTAAAAATTTATGGAAATGGAAAAGAAACCATTGACAGGGAAAAAAAGGCGGGGCTGCTGGCTAGATGGACTGTAAATCTCACATTGATAAATATACAATTCCACACACAGTAGAAGCTGAACCAGAGGAGAAAATACCCTGAGAAAGTAACAGTGAATTCTCATGTGATAGAATTTTTATTTTGATTTTTTGTTTTGACTTGTTTATGTTTTCTAAGCTTCAATAATGCATGCAACTGCTTCTGTTCTTTGATTTTTTTTTAAAGAGTTGTTTTGCCTGCATGCACCACATGCATGCCTGGTCTATGTACCACATACATGCCTGGTGCCCACAGAGCCCAGAAAAGGCATAGGGTACCCTGGAACTAGAGTTACAAAGAGTTATGAGCCACCATGTGGGTGTTGGGATTTGAACCCAGGTCCTCTAGAAAAGAAGCCAATATTCCTACTAAACTCTGAGCCAACTCTGAGCCATCTCTTCAACCCCAGTTTCTGTTCTTACACACGCGCGCGCGCGCACGCGCACACACACACACACACACACACACACACCAGCAGAAAAACATCAAAATGAGTTAACATTTAACTTTTTATTTTGATACCTTGGTTCTTTTGGAACACTTGTATTCCTCTTAGTGTCTGCTACCTTTGTAAAAACTCAAAATTTAACACTAGCATGTTATTATTATCTAAATTCCCAATTTCATAAATTTTATCATTTTCATTTTCCACACTAATTTCCCTTTCCTGATTGAGTATGCTACCTTGCATTTGGTCATCAAACCTCTATAATCTCCTTTGGCCAGTGCCAGTTTCCATGTCTTTCCTTATTTTTTTATGAGCTTGACAGTGCTTAAGAACACTGCTCATTTTTAACTTGTTTGATGTTTTTACCTTTAGGGGACTTGTAGATTTGTGGAGGAATTCTGTGGATGGCAAGTGTGTGTGTGTGTGTGTGTGTGTGTGTGTGTGTGTGTGTGTGTATGCCAAGGCACATGTGTGCAAGAGTCAGAGGGAATTGATTTTTCCTTCCATCATGTGGGTCCCAGGAATGGGACTCTGGGTGTCAGGGTTGGTAACTTCCTTTACTGGATGAGACACCTCACTGGCCCTCTAACACCCTTCTTATCTCACTGTATCAAAAGTATATGACATCAGTGACGTATCACTGGTAAAGTTAACCTTGGCTCACTTGGTTGAAGTAGTGTCTGCCACATCCCTCTGTTATTTTCTAGTGATAATTTTTTTAAAAGCTACTATTTTCTCCCTCCTATACTTTAAAAGTGAGTCACTGAGTCCAGTCCATATGGTTCTTTCTAAACCTCAAAAGAAACAAGAGCACCAGTTAATTTTAACTAAACCAAGGGAAGTTAATTTTGTCCACATTTGAAAGAGATTTGTTGTAGTTGGACTTTCTTTTCCACCACCAGCCCCAAATAATGACACAGAGATTTCCTATTAATTATGAAAGCTTGGCATTAGCTTAGACTTGTCCTACTAGCTACTATAACTTAAATTATCCCATTTATATTAATCTACGTTCTGCCATGTGGCGTTACCTTTCTTCCAT
Organism: Peromyscus eremicus; assembly: GCF_949786415.1. Lineage (NCBI taxonomy): Eukaryota > Metazoa > Chordata > Mammalia > Rodentia > Cricetidae > Peromyscus > Peromyscus eremicus. The sequence goes on from NC_081418.1 coordinate 51,395,315, forward strand.
CCTCCACCTCCTGTTTTCTCTCTGTCTCTGTGTCTCCTTGGCCAATTCTGCCTTTCTTCCTCCCAGAGTCCTCTCTGTCCTCAGAAGTCCCGCCTAACCTCTTCCTATCTAGCTATTGGCCATTCAGCTCTTTGCTAAACCAATCAGAAGGCACCTTGGCAAAGACACATCTTCACAGTGTAAACAAATATTCTGTAACACTTGTTTGATAACACACAGTAGGGTTTGATCACTACACACAGTAGGTCCACAACATTGGTACAGGTGACAGTGAAACGAGAAGTGCCTCAGAGAAATAGGACTTGAGAACAGAAAGCCTGGGTTCTTGGTTTGGCTTCTCAATCTGAAAAGTCTGTGGTTCCTGGGGGCTAAAGAGATGGCCCAGCAGTTCTGAAGGCTTGCTGCTCTACAAGAGGGCCAGAATGGGGTTCCCAGTACCCACATCTGGTGGCTTACACCTGCCTTTAACTGTAGCTCCAGGGAATCCAATGCTTTTTTTGGCTTTAGTGGGCACCTGCACACACATGGCATATATCCACACATACACATACACACAAATGTGAATAATAAATAAATCATTAAAAAAGAGAAAAATTTGCGGGTTTTGTTATTAAAGCAAAGGTCCACCCTTACAGAAGTGCTTCCTGACATCCATAGACCTTTCCCTTTTAGAAGACTGGAAGGAAGGAAGGAAGGAAGGAAGGAAGGAAGGAAGGAAGGAAGGGAGGGAGGGAGGGATGGAAGCCAGTGAAAGAAAGCTGCCAGCCAAGTTCCCTTCTCTTGCAAGCACCCTTTCACACTGGAGAAGTGGGCTATGCTGCCATTAGCCAAGTGACATTTCAGACCTGCCATCTGGGGCTTCATGGATGTCCAAGTCCTGAGAGCTAACTGCAGTCTATTATGTAGTGAACAAGAAGGGTGCCGCAGACAGGGCTGCCTATAACTCAGAGATGCCTTCTGCTGGGAGACACACAAGCCAAGAGGAACAGCACCGACGTCCGAGAGCCATGGCAATGCATCTTGTCTCCTCTGGTTCTCTGGTCAGACCGTAGGCGTGCTAGCTGACAGGCTCTGGTAGATTGCCAGCTTGCAGGCATTCCTGGGCCTTCTAACCAGACATTCACATTGTTGCTAAGGCTGTGTGGGCTTATTAATGTTTTAATGTTAATTTTTCTTTCAATTTTTTAAAGTTAAAATACAATTACATAATTCCTCCTATCCCTTTCCTCCCTCCAACCCCTTCGATATACCCCCACTTCCTCTCACATTCATCCCTCTTTTTCTTTAATTGTTATTGTTAAATATATGTGGATAAATGTATAAATACAGTCTTCTCAGGCCATTTAGTGTTACTTGTATGCACATGACTTTAGAGCTGACAACTTGGTATTAGATAACCAATTAGAGGACTCATCTCATCCCAGGGAGGACTATTTCTCTTTCTCTCAGCATTCCTTATTTGTCTGTAAATCTTCGCCAAGGGATGGAGCTCTGTGAGCCTTCCCGTTTCCAAGATAGCATGTTGATTGTCACTGTGCAGGTCTTGTTCAAGCAGCCATATTGTTGAAGTTTCATGGATGCAACTTCCCTGTCATTTCTAGGAGACGCAATCATGCAGAGTATTCCTGAACTCCAGGCTCTTAATCTCTCCCCAACTTCTTTAATGTTCCAGAGGGTCTTAGGAACTGGAATTGTGTTATAGATGTATCAGTTGGGGCTGTGTACCCATGGTCAGTTGTTCTCTGAATTTCGACCACTATCTTTTAATGCTATGCCCTTCTGGTCGCCCACAACCTCCTTACACATAGAACTGTGCCTTTCTTTAGTTGGCTGCAATGTGGGGATCATGTTGTTACCCAGATGAAGTCTTCTCCACAAACATGGAGACTCAAGTCCAAGTCTGCCCTCCCTCTTCTGTTTCAGCCATTCCCTTTCTTGCCTTCTTTCCTTCCCATCACCAGTATCATAGTGTGAGAAGAGAAGGATTCCAGTTCTGAAGAACACAAAAAAGCTCTCAGTAAATTGGAAGACTGTTGATGTACATTCCATTCCTACTAAAGATTTCTTTCTCCTTCTGAGAATTTGGAAATGAGTGTGAAGTTTATAAAATTTCACATTTAGTAGCTTTTTCTGCCTATCTTTTCCTGCTTCTTTAGGTAGACTCTAAGAAATTACATAGCACTTCTCCCTTACCTATAAACATAAACATAAAAACAACTTTAGTTAAATTTTAAGAACACACATTTCAGTGACAAAAATCTTTAGGGCTAGATGTGGGACTGGGGGACTAGTGATCAACCCCCTAGACATCTGCACTGATCACTTCAATAGCCCAGCACGGATTTTATTTTGCAGGAGCTGGTGGACAGCCTAAGTATGTATATTGTTATCCATTGACTGTGTTCAAAATCTATGGGAGATATCAGAATGTTTTAGATTGCCAGCAAAGTATTTGAAACACCTGAATCATTGGATCATGTCCTTTTGTTAAAACCATTCTAAGTCAGTTGCCTAGGAAACACTATCTTGCTTATGTTCCATGGCAGGGACCTTTCTGCACTTTAAGAAAATGATATTCCACAGTCCTCCTTTGTAATATCTAAACTTGATGGAATTCGTAACAACTTTTTAAAAGTTATTATTATTTTTACCTTCCTCTGTGAAACATGTGTTTTACCCAGTGTCTCACTGAAACAGAATGATGCATTTTGTGTGCTGCAGAGATTATTCTCGGTTTTGATGAAACCTTAAAAGAAGAAGAAAAGCAATATGTTCCCTTCCCTTTAATCAGTGAAAAGCTTGCCTGCTTATTGTTGCTGCATATGTGTGTGCACGCTTGTTTGACAGTTCTGTGTCTTACTATATGCAAGTATTAACTGAATTCGTTTGTCACCTTGACCCTCAAGACAATTGTTCACAGAAGTCATGATCACCCCCCTCAGTGCTGTTAGGCGCCTGCAGCTGGTCAGACATGATAGGGGAAGTGGCCTCCACATGTTTATTTTACTGTATTTTAGAGTCAGGTATCACCTGTGAGCAGAAGTACTTACCTTCCAGGATGTCAGGAAACCTCAGATTCAAATATCTAGAAGAAAAGCAAACCCATACCTGGCTAATGTGGCTGCTGAAAGCACGGATCCATCATCGTCCTGCGTTGCCCCTCCCCCAACCACAACGCAGCCCACATCTTTCATGCATACCCAGCTCAGTACTCTGGCATGATTGCCTCTCTATCCTTTATCATTTCAGGGAGTAAGGTAAGGTGGAAAGAAGCCTTCCCATGCCCAGAGGTCACAGTAAGTGCAGCACTGATGTGGCTGTGGCCTTTACCTGTAATTAGTGATCTGACCTTACCACACCATTACCGTTCGATAGCTAATTGAGCAGTGGGTTCTCCTGACTTTCTTCTTGAGGCTTTGATCACTACCACTGCTACATCTCCTTCTCTCTTCTTCTTCTTCATGGTGGTAGTGGTGGTGGTGGTGGTGGTGGTGTGTGTGTGTCTGTGTGTGAGCACATGCACATATGTACACTCAGGTGCATGTGCTCATGCATGTGAACGTGGAGGCAAGGTCTCTTGCCTGAACCCAGGGCTCAATGTATTGGCTAGGCTGGCTGCCAACAAGCCCTCAGGTTCTGCTTGTCCCTATGGCACTAATGCTGGGGTCACAGACATGCACCCCTATACCTGATTTTCCACGTGGGTTCTGGGGATACAAACTCAGGTCCTTGTGCTCCCACAGCAGGCCTTATACCCACGGAGCCATCTTTCCAGCTCTAACTCTTCCTAATTTCTTCTAGATCCTTACAGGCAAAAACGGATGGTGCAGCTTCTCCCCGAGTTAAGATGTTGGCTCTTGCGCCAGCTGTAGACAGAATGTCCTTCTGATTTTTCTGTTCCAGAGTTGGTTTGTCTCAGAGCTAACAATTGTATGAGGTCTTCCTTCCCTTAAAAGAATCTTTTTTTTATGTTTTTTTTTTCTTTCTCAGGTTCAGATACTCCACTTTTAAACTCATTATTTAGAAGTTTATTCTGTTTGCCTTACCTCTTTCCAGATCTCCCTTTGACCTTGTCTGATTAAGACATAATGAGTCTTAAGTATATTTAAATGAATCAGGAAAATGAGGGTCTCAGTAGCCAACATTCCTACATTAAAAAAATTAATGACTTCTTCGAGGTCTTGTGTAATTAGGGTTGATAAGTGTAGGAGGGACTTTCAAATCTGAAGACAGTGACAATTCAGAGTCCCTCAGTTTTGCCTACAAGGAAAATACATTTTTTTTAATTGCAGGGAACTCAGTGGTTCCAAGTTTTTTATTTTGTCTTTTCTGAGACTTTTTCTGTTTGTAATGCAGATTAAGTCTTAGATATCTATGTCAAATTTGAAGCACTGTGGGCCCCTCTAAGTTCCAGGTTCAGTTATTTCTGCTGTCTGATGGGTTTATGAGATTTCCCCACATGGTGCTTAGCACTTGCTCAAAGTCAGCATGCCTCCGAAAACCATATTCTTGTCCAGCAAACCAGTTTCTTCCTGACACTTGATAATTACAGTAAGTAGATGCACCTATCCCATTGTCCGAGTTATTCTTGAGCCCCCTCTCTTTAATCCCAGCCATCCATCAGTGAGTCTTCTGTCTCTAGTCTCCAATTTATCTTTAATCGACAAGCAACCCAAATCCAGGCCACCACAGTTCCTCCCTCATGTGGTGTAGTTCAGGAACCGTTTCCATACAGATATCTGGTCAACCTGTTTGTATTTGCCTTACTCTTCTTCCCAAGCTTCTGTCGTCTGCTCTCTTATGGCGGGGTAGAATTTCACAACAGAACTCCCAGGGATGGGTATGGCTTAGTGCATAAGAGCATTTGCTATTCAAGCATGAGGACCTGAGTTCAGATCCCCAACACCCACACAAAAATCTGTGTGGGACTGTGTGCTAGCCCCGATGCTGTAGGGGCATGTGATGGGCAAATTCTGTATATGAGCACTTGGCATAATGCTTATTTGCTGTGAACTGTCCTTGCCCTCCTGTGCAAGCATCACTCTAAGCACAGGGTTCTCTGAGATACCAGACAAAGTCTGCCCTTCTAGAATTGAATCTTGTGGGATTCCTAAATAACAAATCTCAAGACCCTTGAGAGTTGGCTAATTTGTGACTATCACTGTAGTATTAAAAATTCCTTATAATGCAATTGTGATACCCATAAGTTATAGGTTTTAAACTACCTAGTCCCTATAAATGGACTTGTTTACTTCACATATCTGATCTGTTGCCAAATTCAATAGGCTGCTGTTAATTTTATATAAAGCACTCACTACCCTTTAAGACTTAACTTTCTATTACTAGTACCAGAAAGTGGCTTTCTTCGGTGGACATTTTTTCCACAGCAAAGGCAACTTCCAAAAGTGTCTCTGAACACTCACCAGAGAAGCTTCTTTTTGCAGGAGACGGTGATTAACACAGAGACCCACAGCTGATCGAGGCACAGAGAATAGCCGACGGCAGAATACTCAGCCCTTAATAGGATGTATATGTCACACTCCTTCATCCCAAGACTCAGTGATCATTTCAGAATAGAGGGTTGGAAAGAGGGCAAGAGCAAGATGTGATAGACGACCACAAGGAAACTGTCTTCTGGATGCAGTGGGGAAACTACATATGAGCTCACACAGGCTGTAACAGCATTCACAAGGCCTGTACAAGCTCAAGCCACATAAAATCCCCATAAGAAGCTGTTGGAAATTGATGGCTGCTGCTGGGTCAGTTAGTATTCTTAAGTGTGTTACCTCTCATGGGTTGACCACACTCCAGCAGAAGGCCACATGTTCAGGGCAGTACAAATGGGACTCAGTGGGTGTACAAAACAACCAAAGAACAGGACACAAAGGTGGTGGAGGAGGAAAAGGGGTGTGAATCAGGGAGGAGTTGGGGAATGTGGTAAGTATGCTCACAGCACATCATGCAAAATTCTCAAAGAACTAATACAATGTTTTAAAAAGTAAAACAACCACTTTTTGAATGTTAGTAGACTCATAAAATAATGAGAAAACACTAATCCGTTGAGCTGGGCCTGTGGCAGTCATCCTCTGTAACTAAGTGATTCAGGCTGTGCCTCAGAACAGTGCTGAGTTCCTGTGCCCATGGTATCTTATGAGTAATGCAAATGTCACAGCAGCATTTATCAACATGAACCCACAGAAGACCCGTCACCTGCTGTTCAGGTATCTTTAAAAGCAATACCCCATCCCTTTCCCCCTCCCCTTGGGAACTTAGAGCTTAGCAAGCAAACTTGTTCCTATGCCAACCAAGACCTCCAGGCAGGAGGCTGCAGCCCCACCTCTACTTCCTTGGTAACTGCTTATCAGGACCCTCTCCTACTTGGGTCCACACTGGCATTAAATCATTGCTTTAGAATTACTTCTAGTCTACTTTTTTTCTTGCCATCCCTGAGACTGAACCAAGAGCCTCATGCATGGTAGGCAAGAGCTCTGCCATGAAACTGTATCCCCAGTCCTAGAATCACATCTGCTGTAACTTGTGTGAGAAACTCTCCAGCAGCACAGCTTCTTATTTCACTTCATGTTTTGAAACATGTTCTTAGGAATTTGCTTTCTGTAGGTCAAATTCTACTTGAGATTTCATTGACCAACGGATAGTGTAGAAATCCACACAGTCTATCTGCTCATCTTCTCTTACGGGACATGCTTCTATCTCCTTGTTGCTCTTTTCCACATCTTTATTACTAGATAAACTGAGCCGTCTTTTTCATTCAGGCTTTCTGAAAAGACACTTTCTCCCCTAGTTTCAGTATTTTGAAGAAAAATCTCACAAACCATTCCTGTGTTCCAGGACCCTTAATTACGTCATGACTCGGCAAATACAACATGTCTGTCACTGAAATAAAATCATGTGCTACTCTTAAAATCACCGACTAGCTCTTAAAGCTGAACCAGCTCTAGGTACACATTATGACCGGGCTATGAAATTGTCTTTTCTAGGACATTCTGGAAGATAGACTGACTTTTTTTGAGCCCAGTTAAGAATTGTGAAGATACTTTACAAAGCTCAGCCATTTGAAACTTCTTTAAAAATCAGAAACTTGTACACATAATTTTGAAGCCCATTTATAAGTGCCTGATACCTTAGAGCAAATGAAGAGAACAAACAGGCTTCAAAGGTGTACTGTTAAAGCTCACGTACTTCTGAGCGAGAGTCTCCAATAATCTCTTCTGTTAGGGCCTCAACGATACTTTTAATCAAGCTCCCCTCCCCTTTTGGCTCATTCCCAGCCATGTTGCAAGACAAACATTCTGTTCACCCAGTTAGAAAGTTTCTTATAAGCTTGGTTGATTTTAATCAGCCCTGGCCTCATGTGTCGGGAGACCCTCAGCCCCACTCCCACTGCTGGAGAAGATCATCTCTGCTGGTCATTGTCAACTACAGCTTCAATCCCCGTTGAGGCTAAAGGTCAGGAGTTTGAGGCTGGCTAGGGTGACATGGTGAATTTCAGACAAGCCTGAGCTCCTCATGGTGAGTGGGTCAGGCATATTCCTCAAGTGTTCTGCACATGGTTCCAGGGGGTTCCCAGGTGTCTTGCTCTGGAAGAAAAGAATATTAACTTTGGTAGAATTCCATCCAGTCTGAGAAATTTGCATTGGGTAATAACCATCAGTTAATATGTGTATTGCATTGTTACTTACAGTGTGTTCATAGAGAAATCCTTTCTCAAAAATAAAACATCAGAAAATGAGCAACTCTGTTGAGACTGAAAACCCTTCCTGAGTACCATCCTACTTTAAAAAATAATTATCATTTCTTTGTTTGGCCTCACCCAGGCTTGCTTGTATAACAGAGAGAGACAGGACTCTCTCTTTTGGGGTGCTTTTAAAATCCATCATATTATAGAACAATGATAAAGGTTTATGTGTATTTTCCTGAACTTTCTCCCATTCGGACTATCTCAACATCTGTATATCAAAGATATGAGGACTAGGAACCTTGGGCTGGAGCAGGTGGCCTATAAAAATAAGCAGGGACTTTGAGGGGCTGAGGTACTTTTAAAACTTTGCCCTCATCTTCTGGGCTCTGGGTTGCCATGGATTTAATTAGCATTCCCTGTTTCCACCTCAGCTCTTTCCCTCCTGGGTAATGACTCGATTAAAATCTTATCTTTTTGTTGGTGGCATTCTAGTACAAAGGGTCGTTTGGGGACTTGGCAGGATCTTCAGCACCATTCCCTAGACTCCAAATTATGGGAGAAGTCAGAAGCATTAAGATTCGCTCCAAGAACTTTGCTCTCTAGTGGATCAAATGAAATGGTACTTTGGTTCTCAAAGAGCTCCCTCTCCTCAACCCCACTACAAGAAGCTCTTGGATTCTTGGGTTTAACCCTTCTGGAAGGGCAGTGCTGGTGCTCTTGATGCTATCAGAAAAGTAGTGGGTATTCTTTCCAAATAACATGATTGTGCACACGCACAAATCATGGGCCTGTGCTTGATGTACGAGCAAGTGAGATCAGCTCTGGCTAATGTAAACAAGCAAGAGGATGCCCACTGGACTCCAGTAAGGGACAAGCAGCCCAGGTAAGGGCAAAGGAAGAACCAGGTTGCTCTGGGAGTTCATCAAGTGGCATGTGGGGGTTTCACTTAGACTTCTCTTCAATCTCAGCTCCAATGATGTCAGTGGCCCATTGTCAAAATCCCAGGAGAAATACATTTCTTGTCCTAGCTTGAGTCAGAATCTGTCCACTTTTCCAGGAAGGTGGATTTTCACCAAGGCTCAGTATTTATAGTGTGAGGCTGTTCCAGTCATGAGGAAGTCATGATGGGTGGGGCAGGTGCATTTCCTACAGACGTCATATGCAGTTTTGGGGTACCCCTTCTGCTCTGGAGGAAAATAATATTACGTTTAGTAGACTCCATAGACTGAGATTATCAACATTGGATAATCATGATTAGTTAATATGTGTATTTCATTGTTACTTACAGTGTGTCAGACATTTGGCCAAATACTTTTGTATATACTCTTCTTGCCTGTAAAACAACCCCATAAGATAGGTGTGTATTATTATTATTATTTTACAGATAAGGAAACACATCCACCATATAATAAGATAGCTTGAAGTCCCCTAAGCTCCTTATAGCCGGCACTCATAACTGATTACAGTCAGCTCTGCCCCTGCTTCTGAGTTCATGGAGATCGAGATTTCATATTTCATGTATCCCAATAGGTCAGAGGTAAATTACAGAATGACACTTTGCTCCCACAGACAGTAGATTCAGGGTAGACAAATCTCCCCGGAGCCCACCCTTTCTTGTAGCATAGTCAAGGACTTGGAAGAGGTTTTCACATGGCACAGCTATCTTTAGCAGACTCCTTTTAATAAAGGGGAAAGCATTTAGCCCTCCCCTATCTGCATGCCCCCGTTTTTTGTCGCACGGTGGGTGGCTTCCCTCTGCCCACCCGCCCACCTCCTGCTGAGGCTCCCTGCGGCCCGACACTTCTCTTCCATCAGCACATGGCTCACCCACAACTGTTCCCTTTTTGGGTTCTGGGCCTCTCAGCCACCCACTCTTGCTCTGTTCTTCCATCAAATAACCCAAAACTCAGGCGGATCCCCCTCCCCCGTGGTCATCTTGCTGGCCACACCTGCTTTCTGCAGGAAACCCACCCTCTCACAATCTGTCCACCTGCCATTGACACCTGCCTTTTTCTCCCTAGGGTGTCACTTGCTCCAGCAGCCAAGTCAAAAGTCTTTGTAGCTTTTCATCAGCTGATTGTGGAATGTGACTTCATGGATGTAAGGTTGTGTCCATGTGAGCACTAGGTTATATCCAGATGACCACATAGGATCTTTCTGCCAGGATGCAGCTTTCTTTACCAAATATAATGTTTTGCAGCTTGAACATGCTTTCAGGCGACTCTAAAGTCTCGAAGATCAACAGGAAGCAGTCTAGGTGTGTCTTAGGTTCCCCAGATGTGAGATGGTGCCAGGCCAGAGTGTGAACTTGGTGAGGCCTTCCCCTGAGCTCCTTTGGCCATATTGCTTAGACAGTCACACTTTGCATGGAGACACTTGCCTAAAGTAAATGATAAGCATGCTTTTCTAGTTAAAAAGTCCATGTGACTACCTACGTCCATGTGAGTAGAACTATGAACTCACTAGCAGCTTTTACCAAGCTGAGAAACATTCTTACTATTTTAATTGATTCAAACAATTCTTCTAAATGCCAAGAAGACCACTTAGTTTTTTTCTTTTTTCCTGGGATTATTTTTTTTAAAACCCAATACTCCTCTTGATCATATTGAACTATTCAAAACCCATTTCTCAAAATGGTTGAAGAGCTTGTTAGAAAAGACTAGAGTACTACTTCAGGTTGGCACAAAATTTTCCTACCAACCATTTGAGCATATATGATAAGCTATGTGCTGAGCTCCATAGCCATTCTGAAGTTTCACAGGGCTGGACATTTTTGTTGTTGTTGTTGGTTTTTTTGTTTTTGTTTTTTGTTCGAGACAGGGTTTCTCTGTGTAGCTTTGCGCCTTTCCTGGAACTCACTTGGTAGCCCAGGCTGGCCTCGAACTCAAAGAGATCCGCCTGGCTCTGCCTCCCAAGTGCTGGGTTTAAAGGTGTGTGCTACCACCACCTGGCAGGGCTGGACATTTTATGAACATTTTGATGCTAATACAAGTAGGGGTCAGCGTGTCTTGCTCTTATTTCCAGTGATCTTCCCAAATAAGCAAAGATGTAAAAAGAAAAAAGCAAATGCCAAGGCCTTCCAGAAATTCCTGTAAAGAATTATAGAGGTTTAAGATAGTGTCACGTCTGAACTGGACGTGGTGTTGCATGCCTGTAATTCCAGGATTTATGAGGCTGAAGATCCCAAGTTTGAGGCCAACCTTGCAAGACATGCACACACGTGTGCCCACACAAACACACACACACACACACACACACGCACGCACGCACGCACGCACGCACGCATGCACGCACGCACGCACTTCTGTAAACATACCCTCATCATGTCCTCGGATCATTCAAAGGCTGACCTATATATCTTACTGACTTCCTGGCAGCAGTAAGATTCCCATGGATCTTCCCAGGTTCCCAAGTCTAGCTGAATCTAGCATTGTATCACCACCTCTGAACCACCAGAACCTAACAACTCAGTGTACCTGGGTTCCTTAGGCTGGAAGGTACAAGCTGCCATCTTGGATCCAGTGAGCAGGATCATACCATCAAGTTAATCAGTTTTTAAAGAATGTTCGGATACCATACTATATCAGATTCAGAAGCTATAATTAGAAGATTTACAGTGGAATAAAAAGTAGCTATTCTGGGCACTCTTCTGCCGATAAACATGGGTAACATGTAAGAATGAATAGCTTTCTCTGTTATCGGGTTGCCACAAGCAAGCCATATCTGTTCTCCTAATAGCCCCTTCTGGACTGTAAAGTAGTCCCTCTAGTAAATTGGTTTTGAAGCTGGGTTATATCTAGACACGGACTTCCATTTATATAGCCTAATGGGCAAAGAGGCTACATTTGTATGACTTATATAAAATAGCAAAAGATGTAGTAGTGATAGCTGTTATGTATTTACCACTTAGAGCTCCGGAAGATTGATGGGTGTAGGAGGCCCTGATGTTCCTCTGATCTTAAAAATCTCTGATTAGCCAATAATAACACACTAGCACACCAATTATACCAGCTGTCACCAGTCAGCACCATGCTGTCAAAGTCATCAATAGGAGACAATCCCCTCTACTTTCAAAATTGTCCTTGATCAGTGTCAAAAGCATTCATCATCAGAAGATGTCTAAATGAATTTAGATGAGGAGCATGTGGGGTCTACAGTTTCCAAGGAAGCTGTGGGTCTGTGTTCAAAGACTTTGAAGAGGGAGAAGATATTTCCAGAGATCTCAGTCTTTCAGAGGGGAGATGGGAATGAGCACTGTAAATATCTGCCAGGGGTGTCGAGGAACTAAGGAGCAAATCTCCCATTCTTTTTTGAAAATCACAACTGCTTTGGGAAGTGAGCAGTTTGTGACAGAAGGTAGCCTTTGGGGACCAAGCTCATGCTGAAAACATCTTGTTCTAACCCAAGCAATTACTACTAAGGGACAATTTGCCATCTCACCTAGCAATACATCAAGCACTAAAATCCATTTCCTTTCAGGATAAAATTCCCTTCAAGGAGGGGATGTGCTTGAGAAACATTTAAACTTAAAGGAGAGCTGGAGAGAGGGGAAGGCCAAATTGAGTTACAGGGTGTATGTCATTCCTCTAGCCACAGCTTGCTTCCCCCCCGCCCCAGGCCATCATTGAAGATGGGGACAATGATCATGTGCTATTCAGAGCTCTGGGTCCACAGCTTGCACCTGCTTCAGCGGTCTTGTTCCCAAGCAACACGTTTTTGTTTATTTATATTTTCATGTACTGTATCTTCTTGTACAAAAATGCAGTACTGAGGCTTAAAGAGATCTCCTCCCACTCTTGATCTAGGGAGATTTTCTTGTTGGTGAGATTCCCTTTCCAAAGGAGTGGGCCTCATCCCTAGTCTTATAGATCTGACTGGTGTCTCAGTGGGGTTTTGAAGGTGTACACTACACTCTATAATATGGCTTACCTTGCCTTTGTGTTTTCAAAACTAGAAATTCTCAAACTCCCTAGCCTGTTCTGAGATGACATTTGGTTAGAAATTTTATATATGGCTTGGGATTGAAGGTGGGGATCATAATTTCCCAGTTCTGACCTTTAGCTCTCAATCCCATGTGACGAATAACCTTTCTAATGTGCACATCAGAAAATTTATGCCACTCTACCTCGGAAAAGAATCTCAGGTGATCTATAGATACACAGTGTACTCGGCCTTGGCCAATATCTGAACATTGATTTTGTTTTGTTTTGTTTTTTTAACAGCAAATGAGCATTTATGAGGATGCAAACAAAATGCAGTAGGCATTAAAGAAGAAAACAGTCCGGTGTAGTTGGGATAATTGTGTACAGGAGGAGGTTAAAAAAGTTAAAGAGATCAGATGGCAGGGCCAGAGAGAGGAAAAGAGTTTGGGAGGATTGGGAGGAGCCTGTTAGAGAGCTGAGAAGGCCTTGAAGACCAGGTGGTTATTTTTTATGTTCTTTCCTTCCTTCTCTCTCTCTCTCTCTCTCTCTCTCTCTCTCTCTCTCTCTCTCTCTCCTCTTTACTATGAATTTTCTTTTATTGTAGTAAAATATACAGAACATAACATTTACCATTTAAATTATTTTTCACTGTGTGGTTGAGTAGCATTCAGCATGATAACAATGCCAACTATCAGCACCATCCATCTCCAGAAACTTTATTTTTATTTCATTTTTATTCATGTGCTTTTTGGCTATGAATGTATTTATGTATCATACATATGTGTAGATGTGTATGTATATGCGTGCATATGTAGCTGTGTGCAGGTACTTGTGGAAGCCAGAAGTTGGCATTGATGTCTTCCTGAATCACTTCTCCATCTTAATTTTGACACAGGTCGCTTATTGAAGGTGAAGTTCAGGGATCAGTTAGAACAGCTGGCCAGGGAACCTCAGGAATCCTCCCAGCTCTGCCTCCCTAGTGCTGAGATCATGGGTGTGTGCCGCAGCACCCAGATCCCTATATGGGTCCTGAGACTCTGAAGTCAGGCCGTTCTGCTTGGGAAGCAAGCACTTTATTAACTGAGCCATCTTCCCAGCCCCCTCTAACACTCTTTGATCTTACAAAACTGACTCCTCATTAAATGGAAATCTACTTATGCACTCCCTTCCCTTGGAACCCACTCTCCTTCTTCCTATTTTTGTGGATTTGACTGTTCTGGATACTTCATATAAGTAGACCCCTATCTTATCTGTCCTTTTGTTGCCCTCTTTCACTTGGCAGCATGTCTTCAAGGTTGCAGCATCTGGCAGAAATTCCATCCTTGGAAGGCTAATTAATATCCCATCATGTAGAACAGATAATATGTAATTGTGTATTCTGCAGTATGTTACAATAGCATCTCATTATGTAGCTGTATGGTGTGCATAGATGCACATGCACAGCACTGTTTACCTGTTCTTCTGCTACTGCACACTTAGGCTGTTTCCTTCCTTTGGTTCTTGTGTGAATAACACTGCTGTGAATGAGGGATTGATTGCCTTTTCTTCTTTACACTATATACCTGAAAGTGTGATTCTATTTTTTAACTTTTTGAGAAGTTGCCATGTTGTTTTTATTATGAAATTTAGACATTCACATTTTTTTTTAAAAAAAAAACACAATAAACACTCAGATGCAAAACAAGACACTCAGAAGTGTATAGCCCTAGAGTGCTGTCTGACTAGATATGGGACATAAAGTCTGGGATTGAGATATCAGGTTCATGATTTTCAAGTTCTGGCCTCAAGTGCTCACCCCACTATCGTGCACAAAACTCTGATACTTCTTTACTTGAAAGAAAACCCCAAACTCAAATCTAAGAATTGCTAACCATTTGCCAGTATTTACTTAATCCACATCTCTTCCTCCATATCAGAAATGATTGATTAATTTTTCGAATCATGTGACTGTTAATTGCAAAAGTCATGACCCTTCTTCTCTAAATACATCCACACACCTACATACCCACCATGTACCATCACATGCATCAGCGTTAACAATACCTTCCTAGTACCACTTACACTTTTGCTTGTATTCTGATGTCCAAAATTGCCCCTGTGTGTCATTATGGATTTCCTTTTCCAAACCTGAGTCCGATAACCAAGCATCATACAGGACAGGGCTTTGAGTCTGTCCAGCAGATAAGAGGGAGTCACTAGAGTTCCTGATAGGCAAGAGATAAGGTCATTGTGGACTGAATATTTTTCTAGGACTTTGAAGGCCACATCTAACTCCTAGGAGTGGACTTAAGGGACTGAAGGCTGAGTTTCCTCTGCTGAGACAAAACAAATCCAGACTGTGTCATGACTTTGCCTTGGCCTATACTTTGGCCAAATCGTCAATGTGTCTTCAAGTTACAGTGAGTCATTGCCAAGCAACCAGACATTGTACACTTCCCATCTGCAAGTCTTGTTATCTCAGTAACTAATGTGCCTGCAACAGACTCAACTGTGCATTTGTGGCACACTAGATGCTGGGAATTCACCATGTGTATGATAACTCATTTTCTCCTGCAGGGTTCTTCTTCCTCTCTCTGGCTCCCTGGAAAGATGGCACCCCAGGATGGTTGTATGGGGGTGTTTTTCTCCCCCGGGGCAATGGAGTCTTTATCTTCCATACCACAAAACTAAGCATCCTTACATCCCTAATCTGCCACCAACCCAGCAGTATATTTACTGAGTGATAGCTATTTACTCAGCACTGAGAGGGAGTCAAAGGAAAACTAAAGCACTCAGAACCAAGAAAAAATAAAACTATTAGGAACATCATTACAGAATGGATGCTTCCAACTAAGTGCGCTCAGGGTGGAGCTGTGCAAAGAAGGGTGAGGTAAAAGAGCAATAATATATGTATAGCAACAATTAAAGAAACAGAGGCTTTGAATTGGAGAGGAAGCAAATGAGGACTACAGAGGAAGGCTTGGAAGGAGGACGTGGAAGGGGGAAAATGATGTAATTATGTTTTAATTTCAGAAAATGAGAAAATATGTTAAACAAGAGCCGTAAAGGAAATAGCAGACGTCCGGGGCTGTAGGGTCTTGAAGGGTGTGCTGGTTGTGTGTGGCTAGGAAGTCAGGAGAAAGGGAAGAACATTGTGGGGTCAGCTTAGTTCCCTTCCTGTTTCTATGGAAACCATCCATTAATGGCCAGGCACCGGTTCCCTGAACAGGACAGTCCCTAGAATAAACATGTCAAAAAATCTGAAAAGATGTTCTCCTGGTCTTAAGAAAGCCTTCATTTCATAACTCCTTGATGCTGATAGAATACTTGAGGTCATCAGAGACCACACATGTTTTCTCTCAGGGTGCTGTGTTTGGGGTGTGGAAGACGTTGGGTAAGTCAAGCAACAAGTGTGTTTCAGACATGCAATACCCATGTTAGGAGATCTGTGCGAAGACATGTGTTTTCCCCGTGAGGTTGAAAGAATGCAGTAGTCTGGTATTTTCCTCTTCTTCTCAGACTTAAAAGACAGCTTACCTCTTTGAAGTTTACCTTCCACTGCTCTGATTTATGATCTCTGCACTCTCGGAAGGCTGGGCTATTAGAAGGTAGTTCTGCATTTTTTGTTTGTCTCAGTAAGTCATTGGCAAGCTCTGTCACTCAGCCTCTTCTTGACTTACAGTTGTATTTCCAATGGAGTTGGCTTTAAGATGTTCAGCACACAGTTTGTGAAAGCGTTTTTCTTCTCAGTGATAGGAGCACTCCATGTCGCTCTGGAAAGACCAGGAAAAGGCATGAGTGTGGGGAGGGTGGCCATGCCTGTTTCTTGCTCGTCTTGATACAGTCCTCCAGTGCTCCCAAATGAATACAAAGACATACTGTGATGGGGAGAATGGACACTTGGGCCTAGAGGAGTTGGGTTGAGACAAGACCTCCTTCCCTCAGCCTTGTGTACATAATAGAAGGCAGAAAGAAGCACTCCTGTCTATCATCAGAGGGGCTCAAGTGGTGACTTGGGGTTTAGATACTTTTTTAAAGCCCAGCTGTGCTGATCCTAGCCATGTGAAGTTTAACAACAGCAGATGTGTTTTTTTTTTTCTGTACCCCTGCTTCCTTCTGAATAGAATCTGTATCACAGTAATTCAAGAGTTGTGGGGGAGCTTTAAAATTGCTTACCCTCTAATATATATGATAACACAAACCGAATCATGACCTCAGTATAGACTAATAAACTGAGAGGGGTCAGTCATAAGGATGCAGGCCCTGCTGTGGATATTCTTTTCCCACTCATACCATTGTTAATGTAGATCTCATTGTAATGTAGCTGTGCTCAACAAGGTCTGTTATTTTCCATGTTGCGTCTCTGCCTCGGTTAGTTTGCATATTCTCAGATTCTAAGATATAGATGAGAAGAAGGATATAAGCAATTCTTTTTATAGCCACATGGTTTTATTTCTTGGCCATGTCTCACTGCAACCCCCCTCCCCCACCCCCCCGCCATGCATTTCTACTCTGATTTCTTCTAGGATGTGGCTCAGCTTTAAATCATTGCCCTGTGTTTTAAGGGTATGTTCCCAGCCTGTGATGTCATCCATCTTTTGTTCTCTCCCACTCTTTGCTGACTCCCAGGCCTCTACTGCCTTCGCTCAACCAGCCCCGCATCCCATCACTGTGACCTGAGTCTAAGCAGCCCTTACCCCACCAGCTCATTTGCATCTAATTATGATTCTAGTTCATGAATGCACAAAAATCCTTGGTACCCACACACGGCAGGGGAAGCCACAGAAGGAATCCATAGGCATGTAGGACAGTTATGAGGGGTTGAAACTCATGTGTAGACACCAATGTCCTGGTGTCCTGATCTTGAGCTGCCTAAATAAGCTCTGAGCAGCAGTGGGCCTGGCCTTTTCTCCTCTCCTTAAGATGTGGAAGTCGAGGCTTAATGGCATTTGGTGTCTCTCTAAGGCCTCTGGACTGTGGAGGTATCAGACCAGAGTTCACATTTGTAGCTCAGTGCACATTCTACAATGCTCTGTTCACCTGGACAACCAGAACTATGTATTTAGTTTGCTTATTTATACATACAAAGCTTTCTATACTGGGGGAATGGGAGAGAGGATAGGGCTGGGAGTTGGGAGTCGGTTGGAACTAGAGAGCTATAATTAATCCTTTCTCCCACACAAACCACTGAAATACCACATATAATAAACACCATCACCCACAAAATGCCATGATTACACAGCATTGCTACATATTCAGGAGGAGAGGGGAGGGGTGGCACTAATTAACAGGGGGAGATAGAGTATTTACAACATACGATTACTGGTAATAGAATTATCTTCACCCTTCTAATCATAGAGGAGATGTAGGATCGTCCCAGCTGTGAGGCTGGCTGTGCCCTGTGAGAAAGGAGGACATGAGGTATGGGGGGACCTCTTCAGCTCCTGCTTGAGGAGCCAATGAGGAAATGCCTCTAGTGGAGGAGAGCAATGTCATCACTCTGGGAAAGACTGACCAGCACTCTCTGTTTGTCTTCCTGAGCTTTTCCAACCTTCTTGGTGCTTTCTCTCCCAGGAGATTGCTGGCCACATTCCAAAGAGAGTGGAAAAGGGATCTTTTTAAAGGTCCAAATAGGCAAATATCCCACCACCAATTCCCGTCTGCCCCCGTCCAGCCTCGTTCCTCAAGGCATTCCTTACTGGTCAGCTATTCTCTCTAGAGTCTCTCCTTGGCTGCTACAGAGCCTCAACAGTGTGTAGTGAATCAGTAAACTCTGGGGATCAACTATTTCAAGTCACTCAGGAAATGGGAAGAAAACAGAGCCTCCAAAAGATAATGAGGGGATGCAGCGAGACTAGAAAAAGTTTTAACTGACAGCTTCCCACTGCTCCTCTGCCTCTTCATGAGAACTGTGTCTATTCACAGACAAGAGACTACTCCTGTGTGACTTTAAAGAAGAGAAATGTGGAGACGCTTCAGGAACAAAGTATGTTTTTCTAAGCTAGAGAGATGGCATAGTGACCACTTAGCAGTCTATTAGAAGTCCACACGACACCCAGAGAAAGATAGTAAAAAAGGTCGTTATTATAGAGAGAAAACGAGAGATGGAGTAAGGATGGAGCCCGAGACAGCCCACTTGCTTCAATAGTCACTGCAATTTAGGTCTTGTTGAGATCTCTCCATCAATTTTGCAGGGGACAATAACTCTCAGATATATGTGATTGTTATCATTCAGAGGAGAAAAAGAGAGAGTCAAGAGGACAAAGTATCAAGTTGGATTTATTTTTCTGTCCCCTGACATATTGACCAGGAGACAAGAAAAGTGAGAATAGTGTCATCATTGCTGCTACCATCACCCTGAAAATACCAGGTGTCATCTTCCTTTCCTTTAAGATTGGGGGTTGTACAGGTGATGAACTTCACTTGGTGCTTGAGGTAATGAGCTCGTGGGGTTTTCTCTCCAAAATCATAGTTCCTACATGTTGCGTTCAGCTTCTCTCGTCTAAAAATGGTACAGGGAGAAAACTAGTCTAACCAAGCATGGCCTTGGAAGATGAGAGAAGAGTCTTCTCGCAGGTAATCCAGGTACTTCTTTTAATACTAGAGTCCTGGGGCACATGTGTTATGACTGCCCCTTTGTTGGCATCTCACTGTAAGCATCATGTCACTTCCATGACCCTGACCCCTCCAGCAAATCCTAGAAAACACAGACTGTGTAGAGAACTGCTGGTCTCCAGCATAGAATGAGCCATGCTTACATTTTCTCAGTGGTGTGGTGATTTAGAACTCAGAACACAGTCTCTGACAGGAGCCGTGCTGCAAATAGCAAGCAGGTCCCCAAGGCAGTGAGTTAAAGCACAATTACTCAACCTGTAACTGAGCTGGGAGTTGGAATCCCGGCTGCGGTTTCAGCTCTGTCGTTAGCTGCCTACGTGACTGTGGGGAAGTCATTTAGTTGCTGCCTTTGATTTTCTCACCTGAAAACTTCTCTCTGTATTCGATAAAATAGAATTTAATCACATTGCGAGTATTTCCATGGGAAGTCTCTGAGGAAAGATGTGGGGGAGTGCCTCTCTTTCCTTCTATCAGGGGCAGAAGTGAACATCCTGTCCACATTGCCTTCCAGAAGTGCAGGACCTGGCTACAGTAGCCTTCAGCAGGCAGAGACTCAGAGGAGGACAGCAGAGGAGCCGGGAAGGATCCTTGCTGGGTTATTAAAGAACCATAGCCGGGGGCACCACCAGGGTTAGGAACCAGGAGCAGAGGCTGTAGGTGAGAGGTCACTAAGGAAAGTTAGGGGCTGGTGTCTTAGTTAGGGTTTCTATTGCTGTGAAGAGACACCATGACCATGGCAACTCTTATAAAGGAAAACATTTAATAGGGGCTAGCTTATGGTTTCAGAGGCTTAGTCCATTATCATCATGGTGGGACATGGTGGTGTGCAGGAAGACATGGTGCTTGAGAAGGAGCCAAGAGTCCTACATCTCACACAGGCAGCAGGAAGTGGACTGAGACACTGGGTGGTAGCTTGAGCATATGAGACTTCACAGCTTGCCTCCCAGTGACACACTTCCTCAAAAAGACCACACCTACTCCAACAAGGCCACAGCCCTAATTGTGCCACTCCCTTTGGGGACCATTTTCTTTCAAACCACCACAGCTGGTGTTCTGAGACACATAGCAGGATCTTCTGACATCACTTAGTAAGGAAGTAGTACCAAAGAAAAGCCTTTGGCTTTGGGAGAGGTGTTTGCTTGGGTTTTACTGTAAACTCTGGACCTTTCCAGAAACTTCTTGGATCCCAGAAGAGGGGTTATTTGAGTTTTGGACACCAGTTTTGAAAAGGAAGAGGCCTCTTGACCATCTAGAACTTGAGACAAACCTTTGTCTTGAGGGTATTTGAAGGATGAAAGGATACGTAGTTCTATAGCACTGCCTGGGCAACAGGGACCTAGATGCTGGCCCTGGGCAACCTGTTCTGCAGTTCTGCAGTGGGCAACTGCCCCCACCATCTCCACTCCTACCTCTGTCTCTCTCCAGCCTGGTTTCCACCACATGGGGTTTCTCTTGTCCCCAAGATCTGGAATCTCAACAATGGCATGTTTCTTTCCCTCACTGGGCCATCTGCAAGAGTACACGGGAGGCAAATTAGTCTATTAGGCAGGAAACAGAAACTAAGATTTGTTGGAATGGTTTTCTGGAGAGTTCTGAGCTTTCTGGAAGCTGCAGGGGTGCTCCAGAAGCTCTGCTGAGCCACTCTACCAGCCACTGGTGGACGCTCCCAGCGCCAGCTGCTGAGCCTGGTGGCTGCTGGCCAGCCCACTCAACCTAACCATGAGACCCGGGAAGGGGAGCTGACCTCTTGCGATGACAAAGCCAGGAGGTCACAGGGACAGGGCAGAAGGCCCAACACTTGTCGTTGCTGAAGCTCCGTGTACAGTTCCTGGGAAGTGGGTGGTGAGGTGTACTGACACAGGGCACCCTCATCAGCGGGGAGGCACCCTGACTCCCCGTCGTCGCAAATTAGAGAACATCCAGCTGCAATCAGCATGCTCTGGGAATGCAGACAGCACAAAGTCAGCACCTGGGCCCTGGCCTTGCTGTTCTGTTGTGATTTTGGGAAGATTGCGCATCAAGGCAAATTCCAACCAGATTTATCTCTTTGGTCTTGGCTTCCCTTGGTTTTCTCACTTCTGACCTTTAAGGGACCACCTCACAGCTATACTCTAAACTTGATCCCACCACAGAGTCAGGGCAGGCTCTCCTTACCCTTGTTTTGCCTTCAGTCACTTAGCAGGATCCCAGAACCTTGATCTGTCCATGACTTAGGCAATGCTGCACCCCATGGGCTGAATGAGCCCTTTGGGGAAGATTGTGGGAAATGTGGGATCTAGTCGAATCACATTTGGTCATGCAAGCTGTATTTAAGGCAGAATTACAACAAGAATTCTGCTGCTTAACTCCAGGTGTGTACCCCCTCATCTTTCCACAGCATTTTAACCCAAGTGAAGAGTTGTAACCACATCTTTGGAGTTTATAGTAAGGATATGTTCCCTATAACCACAGATGTCCTCGTTTGGAGACTTGTCCTTTAGTGTAATTACTATACACCTCTGCATGTCTGCCCAGGGACTAGATTCATCTTGTTTTTTCGGGGTGTGTCTTGCCTTTTCCTGGAAGATGGTTAGAGATGTTACTGAGTTGGCCTTCTTTGCTTACACATTGAACTACATAAAATATTTAATCACGTGTCTTCTGTACTTCTAAGTCCTCTAGGGCATGTATACGTCTCTGTAGGTCCTCTTCTTATTTCCATGGCCCTGGGCTATTTCTGATTTACTTTCTGTTTAACTTTAAATATTTATTTTTATTACTTTTAATCATGTGAAGGTATATATTCATGTATGGATGCACATATTTGCAGGTTCCCACTGAGGCCTGAGGCGTCCAATCCCCTGGAGCTGGAATAGCCAGCAATTAATTGTGAGCTACCTGATGTGGGTTCTAGGAATCCAACTCAGGTCCCCTGGGAGAGCAGCAAGTACTCATAACCACCAAGCCATCTCTCCAGCCCCTCTTTTTGAACTTTTCATCTTACATCAGGTCTTGGGATTTTCATTGCTCATTTCTACTTATTTATAGGTCTTTTTTTCCATTTGCAAAGAAAAGAGCAAGAAACAGAACCACATGCTTGGAGCTTTAAAAGCCTTAGGTCTCTTATTTGTTCAGTAGCAGGAGCATGGCAAAGGACATGAGCCAGTGTCAGGTCCCAAGAAGTCCGTGGTCCGGTGGGAATAGTAAGCACAGATGCACACAATCCTAGGAGGCTACAGGTGTTGTGGGTCACTGGATACCCACCACAGGCGTTCTCCTAGCAGCAGGTAACAGGTCACACTGAACAGCTGAGAGTTCTAGTGTTTTAGACCAAGCTTGGCAGAGCTATTTCATTCTTTTATTTAAAAAAAAATCTTTCCTGCATCTATTTGTGAGATTGCAAGAACCAAGATATATCCAAATAAGCTAAGAATTTCAGAAGTAAAGAGCAGTTTCTGCACCTTCCCTGCCCTTGATTCAGTTCATCCCTCCTGGCTTTGTTCCCTGATTATTCCCTCAGACACACCTACCTTTTGATGCTTTCTTCCATTCTTTTCCTTGGGATGGACACGAACCTGTAGCTTGGACCAGTTTTGCCCTTCTTTCTCTGCACTCTTTCATCTTTCCTAGATGCTTTCATCACCTCTGTTCTGTTCAAGGCCGGGGGTACACCCATCCACTCAAAAACCGTCTTTCCCCTGTACTCATTTAGGCAGCTGGCCACCCTACTTTGAGTTAAGTCTTTGGTGATTGTGAGAAAAGACGCTGAAGTTCTGTTGTAGACCAAGGGCCTTCCCAATATGAAGAAAATAGCCTGATCTCCCGAGACAGTAGAGGCTGAAGAAGGCTTCAGGAGAAAGTAGGTTTTGTGATAGGTCTGGAAGTCTGAGTGGCAAGCTTTTGCCTTCTGGTCTACCCCCTTTTACCCTCAGCTCAGTGTTACCAGTTGTTTTGATTTTCTATTTTCTTTTCCTTTACCCTATAAAACCTTGTCTAAAGTTCTGAGAACCCCCTTTTACAAGACCATCCTGGAAGCAATCTTAGGAAGAATCAAAGTGTGAGTCATTGTCAAGAACCAAGTCTCGAAAGGGCCATTGATTCTCTAGGGTCATGATAGACAGGTAGTCTCCCTCATCTACCCAGGGTCAAAGAATAATTTTTCAAAAGCTCAAAACATGATTCTCATAAGTACATTAGATTAGTATGTTTCAAAATTAATTCAGCTCATTAATCAATGAGGGAGGTAGTAATATGGTAAAGTCAGATAGGAATTTATAGATCCCTCAAAGGAAGGCATTTAAAACATATTAGAATAAGATGGCTAGGTGAGCTATGATATACCACAGGCAAGTATGCAATGGAGCACTGTTTACTTTTTAATACAAGAGACAGACATGATGTGAATCTACAGGATTGCATTCATTTGCGTAACTATTGGACAAAACTATTTTCTTTCCTACCTTTTTTCTAAAAGTTAACACCCTATTTTGTTACTTTTCTTGTTGCCATGACAGCAGCCACTTAAGGAAGGGAGGGCTTCTTTTGGCTTGTGGTTTAAGAGGATGCAGTCCATTATGGAGGGGAAGTGATGGCATTGGGTACATGAAGCAGCTGGTGACCTTGTGGATGCATTTGGAAACAGAGAGCTGAATGCTTATGTTCAGCCAGATTCCTCCTTTTTCCTTTTTAATCATGTTGGAACCTCAGCCTGTGGGATGGTCTTATCTACATTTTGTGAGTTTTCCCCCATCAATTAAATTTCTCTGGAAATGTGCTCACAGACACATCCAGAAATGTGTCTCCTAGGCAATTCCAAATCCAGAGAAGCTGACAGTAAAAAATAGGCCATCACAACACTGGTAAATTGTAAATATCTTACTAGTAAACAACAAACCTAACTCATCTATCCCTAAAGTATCTGCTAATGCCAATCAGGCACCACTTAGGACCTCAGAAAAGAACCCCTGGTAACTCCTGTGCTCTATTTCCAAATCTTGGGTGATTTGTTGGACAGTGGAAGAGGTGGGTTTAGGAAATTTTTCTTCATTAATAATAATTGCAGACACAGGACTGGATAGATGGCTCAGTGATTAAGAGCACTGGCTGCTCTTCCAGAAGACCCAGATTTGGTTACCAACACCCACATGGTACCAATAACTCTGGTTCCAGAGAATCTGATGTAACTTTCTGGCCTTCATGGGCACTGCATGCACATGCACACAGACATACAGGCAGGCAAAATACCCATACATATAAACTAAAAATAAATATAATCTCAAAAGAATTGCTAATTATAGCAGCCATTTATTGAGCATCTCAACATGAGAGGTCTTACTGTGTGCTGTGGAGTCACAATGCTACCCTCCAGGAGCTGGCCATGACACCAAGCAAACACTACAAGAAAGAGTTACATGGAGGAGAGACCACAAACAATGGATATGACTCAGGTTTGTGGGGAAAAAAATCCATTCTGGCACAGACGAGCATAAAGCCTTCTTGAGGAAGCTCCTTAATGCCTGTGGGTTTAGCTAACCTCATCTTCCCCTTGTCTGGGGCGTAGGTGTCTGCTTGTCTGCCTGTAGAGGTGGAGGATCCCTTTGCACATTCTGCAGAGAAGGGAGTCGAATTCCCTCTATGATCCCTTCCCCCCCCCCGACTGCCATGCCTGTCATTCTATTGACTTTTCACCTGTCATCTTGGGAGATGCTCCTCGGCATTGATCAAATCCTGTGCTCAATGGGGGGCACACAGGGTGTCACTTGGAGTGCCACGCTGCCAGCCTCCTTGCATCAAGCATGTTGGTACTCTGTGCAAAGACAGAAGTGAGGGGGAGGAGAGGAGAAATGGGGTTAGGGCGGGGCTTGATATCTTAGCAGTTGCTTGGAGACAGGTGGGTAGAAGTAGACTGATGGGATCCAGGAGACAAATGTCACAACCCTGGCTAGTTTGCTGTGTAATTATTCAAGCTCCAACCAGCCTGTTATTACAGGCGCTTAGCCATGCCAAGGTGAACCTGAGGCAGCACAGCACACTTGAGTGTTGCCAGCAACCTCAAAACCACAGAGGGTTCTGTGTGAGAAACAGGAGGGGTATGCCAGAGACATCCTTTTCCTTTATTTTTCATTTAGTCTCTATAAAGAGGGGACCACCACCCTTGGCAGAAGGATCAGGATGCTCTTTTCTGCAATCATAGGCTTCAAGCCAGAAATGGGAACATTGCCATTCTTTCCTGTGTGCTTGGTAAAAATTTCATTTGTGGCACTTGGGAGACAGCTCAGTGGGTAAAACACTTTCTGTGCAAATGTAAGGACCTGAGTTCAAATCCCCCACCCTCACATAAAAGCTGAGTGGGTGTGGTGGCCCACCTCTAATCCCAGCATTTGGGTGGCAGGGACAGAGAATCCATGGAGCAAGCTCCCTAGCTGGACTAGCCTATTGATGATCTCAGGGTTCAGTGAGAGACCCTACTTCAATAAACGAGAGTGCTCAACGAAAATCTTAACTTCTGCCCACCCCCTACATATGCTTGCTCATCCACACACATACACACGTGTACATGCACATCCACACACACACATTGGTACACATACATGTGAACATGCATACATATAAAACACACACTCTGATTGATTGATTGATTGATTGACTGGTTTCATTTGCTCTAGGTTTGAGGTCATTTGAAAGAAATCACTGTCTTGATCTTACATGATCTTTTCTGTCTCTGAGTCTTAAATTTCACGTTTCTTTTACCTACCTTTATGGGAAAAGTTTTTGAACTCTGGGACCCACCTTAAACCCAGACGGTTTCCTCTTGAGATTCTCTACACCTGCGTCTAACTGTACCTACACAGATCCAGTTTCCATATAATGCCACGTTTGTGGACACTGGAACTTAGAACTTGTGTGTATCTTTTATAGACACAATTCAACCCACTACACCAATATCAGGGGCCCAAAGAGGTTTCCTGATTTTTCTAAGGTTGGAGGTGATATGTGACAAACTTGCTATTATCTTGTCCTGTGCTGGGCCCATGGCTCTGAACACGCCTATGGTTAGCGTCCCATTTGGTCAGCTCAAGACTGAAGGCTCAGTTTTCCTGGTGCCCTCCCTTGTGGCAGGTGTACTCACAGTACTTCTGCTTTGGATGTTTCCAATTTCTTCCAACCCTCATCAGCAGACTTGTTGGTGAGCCTTTCTGCAGAATGCTGGTTCTCCAAATTCCTCACATTAGAAACTGACCTGTGTCTATGACCTTTACAGTATTAGGGCCCTCAAGCCTCAGCCAGAACTTCAAGTTTTGAGTCTTAACCCATTGGAAGGGTCTTGGACATAGGAATTGCTGGTCCTCAGACTAACTGGTGCTGGTTGGGCTACTGGGTAGTCATGTGCTTGATAGATGATGACCTGGTGTTCATGCCAAAGGCTGAGACTGGGTAGGGAAGCACCATCAATCACATGTCTCTGAGTCAGAGAGCTGTCACCATTCTGGAAGTCTTCCCTGAAGTCCAGAAACAAGGCTGTGATCTGTCTATACTACTCACCTTGATCTTGACCTTGCCTGACTTTGAGTGAGAATGAAAAACATACTCCCCACTTACTTCCCAGTCTATGAGGCTCAAAGTCTCTAGAAGTGCTGGGTGGGGCTGGGGAGATGGCTCAATCTGTAAAGAGCTTGCTGTGTAAACATGAGGACCTCAGTTTGATCCCTAGCACCCATGGAAAAGCGGAGTGCCATGGCAAGAGCTTATAATCCCAGAGCTGAGAGGGTGGGCACAGGAGGATCCTTGGGCCAGCCAGTCCAGCCCCATCAATAAACTCCAAGTTCAATGAGAGACTCAGTCGCAAAATATAAGGAAGAATGACTGAGGAAGACATTTGGTATTGACTTCTGGCCTCCATACACACCTGTACACAGGTGCTCATGACCACCTCCCACAAACATGTTTTCTTTCTCCCTGTCTCTCTGTCCATCTCAGAGTCGGGCTTTAATAAAAATGTGACAATTGTTATAACCTTCATAGTGTCTCTTTCCACTGAACTTACCCACATATCTTGGATGTCTTTACTGACCCACACCCCCAGTGACTGCATCATCTCCCCACCATTCAGAAGGGACAGAAATTAGCCCGACAGAGGAGGCAGGAGCCATCACAGTGGCTATGAGGATCCTCCTCATCCTGCCATGGAAACCTCTCAGTCTGTTTGGAGTGAGGATGGGGCTTCTTGGTGTTGAAGAGCCACTGTGACAGACTCTCCAGGTAGATTTCCATTTTAAGGCATATGTCAGGGTGTCAAAATGTCTATGTTGTGTTCAATCCTCATTAAAATGGAAACCCATTGCCACCGGCAAAGAGGAGGTATGCTGCATTATTTATTATTATTTTTATCTGTTTTCCTAAAACTGGGCTGTTCAGGTTCAAATGGCCGATAAAATTGCCACCCACCTCTCTCTACCCTGTCATTTTACAGCTCATATCTGTGCTCTGCACATTGTATGTTAAATGCTATATTACCAGGGTGTCATCAGCCCTGAGCAGTACCTCCCAAAGCTGATTCCTCTGGCTTCCTAGCAGCATACAGGGGCTATTTCTGCTTTTCTCCCAGGAAAGTCTCTGGCCCTTGTTTCTAGGTCATGCATTCTGGCCTCTTCTCTGTGTAAAGCCCATGACGCCACTATTCTAGGTACCCCCCACTGCTCTTTCTGCCCTGGGAGGAGTTCATGATCTTCTGCCTAGCCCCTGCTCCTGCCCCAGCCCTCAGCCCCTCCTCCCAGATTATAGTAGATTTGGGTGAGAAAACATGGATTCCTCTGGGGAGATGGCTCAGCAGCTAAAGGTGCCTGTTGCACATGCCCAGTGACTGGAGTTAGAACCTTAGAGTCGCTTCGGAAGGAGAGAACCAATTCTCAGTTGTCCTCTGACCTCCACATGTGTGCTGTGGCATGTTCATGTTCCTGCTCACACAAAACCATGCACAATCTTAAAAAAGAAAGAAAGAAAATGTAAACCATTTGCCATTCAGGAATTTTAAAGGATTCTCCCGGAGCAAAGGAACCACCCATTCAGCCCCACATCCCTCAGCAAGAGGTATCTGGTTGGTTATTTGTCATGATCCAAGTGTCCTTACACATTTCCTGTACATGCTGGGTT
Source organism: Peromyscus eremicus (assembly GCF_949786415.1). Taxonomy (NCBI): domain Eukaryota; kingdom Metazoa; phylum Chordata; class Mammalia; order Rodentia; family Cricetidae; genus Peromyscus; species Peromyscus eremicus. The sequence continues at coordinate 51,423,659 of NC_081418.1, forward strand.
AAAGGGACCATGTTTCCACATGTTAAAACACTCATAGGAAGATGAGGATTCATGGAAATGCGTGTAGTATGCCTAAGTTCTCAGAGAATAAAATGCCCTGTCTTCTATCTCTGATGAGAGGAGTCATCTGTGTGGGCAGATAGTATAGTTTCATACTACTACACCTTCAAATGGCATTTAATGAATACCACATTGCTCAGGTGCTGAGTTAAAGCAGGAATTTATTACAACTCATGTATTTCCAGCACTTACAAGATATACTTTCTAAAGATAGAGTTATTAGCTGATTTCTTTATAATTAATTAACAAAACAATGATGGTGGTAGTGGTGGATGATGATGATAAAGTGTTTTGAATATGGTTAGGGGAAAAGGGACTGTCATTTTATCACCTCTAGCTCCTCAGTGTTCTCTAAGGCAGAGGCCAACAAATGATGATCACACATGGGCCAACTACTGGCATACCTATGACTTTCCAAGTTACATACTGTGCTTTTATTGCCACATACCATGTAAGGAGCAAAGACTGTAAAACCAGCAAAGTCTAAAGTTTTCACCCCTTGGTCCTTTACAGAGGACGGATGTAGACACCTGCTCTAGCTCGCATATACCTCTGGGCTGCTTAACATCCATGGATAAACTTGTTGGCATTCATAAAGGCTTGAAACCCTGCCCTCTTTAATGAGTGAACTAACCAAGACAAACCAAACCAAACCAAGAAACAGTAGCTCATATCTATATCCAAAACATGATACATAATCAAGTGTCAGTCACCTAGTCAGAAGACAGAATTCACTAAAAGTAGTCTTTGTAGATGGATTACCACCAGATGATCTCTTACTTTGTGTTCCTCACCTCAGAACTGAAAATAGTTCCACTAACAATGTAGCAACAGTTCATTGGTGTCTTAGTCCTTAACATTTACTAAGTGCTTGGGGTATGTTATAAGAATCTTACACATATTCTGAGCTGGAGAGATAATTTAGCCATTAAAGCTGGGCTCACAACCAAAATGTCAAGAATCACACACACATTCAAAGAATGCTGAGAAGTGAGTGGTATTGGTGACCTACCCTATAGATGAGAACAGTTCAGAGAGGGCACATTCTATACAGAAGCATCAGAGCTGCCTGGAACTCCATCTTAGGTCTGAACCTGAATTGTGATCTGTCACTATCTGTGAAAGTACATCTTTTTATAGCATTTATTGAAATGGGAATTCATCTGGATATCGTAGAATTCAGAGCTGAAACATTTTGATTTGTTTATCCTGGCTAGTGTTTCACTTTGTTAGTAGCAACCAAGAGGTAAAGAAAGAGTGCTTGGAAAATGAAGACACATACTCACATGGATTTCTTCACCTGCTGAGTCCATGACCTTGGTGGTCGTTAGTCAGCTTCCTGTTACTATGATAAATACCTGAGACGATCAACAGATAGAGAAAGAAAGTTTATTTGGGATCACTGTTTGGGGGGTTTCAGTCTGATTCATTGGCCCTATTGCTTTGGGCCTTGTGATAGTGCTTGTTGATGGATGCATGGCAGAGCTAAATGGCTCACCGCATAGCCAGAGAGCAGAAATGACAGGGAAAAGGGCTAGATTCTCACAACCCCTTCAAATGCATGCTCATATAGCCTGAAGACACCCCTCTAGGCCACTTCTTGAAGGTGTCATCACTTCCCAATGCCAAGATGAGAATCAAGCCTTCAACACACAGGCCTCTGGAGAACTTTCCAGATTCAGAATCCAGCAGTAGGTTACCTTTATAGAAGAGAAGTGAAAGATAATGGTAGACTCACACAGCACCCAGTAAGAACCAAGCTTGGGCTTCTTACCTAAGACTCTGACTCAGAGGTTCAATATATTTCTAAAAGCCCTAAAGATTCACTGGCTTAAGTTGTTTCGAAGTCATCCAGCCAGGTGTCAGCAACACCAGGGCTAAAGCTGAGTTGGAAATGAGATAAACTAGGACTCCCTGGATAAGATGGAATTAGTCCAGGAAAGACTGGTTCTCCCCCTGGGAAGGTGGGGCACTCTGAGGTATCCAGAGGCTCCAGACAGTCGGTTTCTAGAGTGTTCATTCATCCCACACTTGCAGAATGAGACATGCCAAGCACTGTGTTAGAGTGGTGATTCTTCAACTGAAGAGTCCACTAAAACAGATCCTTCCCCCATAGTTTCCAGGTCAGTAGGTCTGGGGCAAGTTTCTTTGGTGGCTTTGCTGATGTCTGGGACTACTATATATGAGGCTAGAGATATTTGGTGAGCTAATCATGGGTGGTTGTGAGTCCTGCTCTCAGCAGAACTTGTATGTAGGAATTAGTGGATAGATGATGAATGGATGGACAGATGGATGGAAGGGTGGGTGGGTGGATGGATAAGTTGCAGGAAGAAGTAAATAAAAAGACCACTATAATATATTATAGAATAGCTATAATGGAGATAGGTGTGAGTCTCAGTGTGTTTTTGCTGCTATAACAGAATATGGTAGGGTGATAATTTATAACAAGTAGAAACTTCTTGGTTCATAATTATAGAGGCTTGGAAGTCCAGGGTCGAGTGTACATCTAACAAGGGCTGTCTTGATGTACCATAATGTGCCACATGGGTGAGAGAGACCATGAGGTGCCTGAACACACTTTTATGTAGACCAAATCCTGCCATAACCACCCTAATGCACTCTGCTTCCATGACCTGATCACCTCTTAAAGATGATTTCAGGTACTGTGGTATTAGGTAGGTTTTCAACACATGGCCTTGTGGGACACATTGAAACCACAGCAGAGTAGGCAACAGAGAAATAAGTAAGAAGTCTGGCCAGGTATGGAAGACCCTGCAGTGGAGAGCCCTGGATGAATTCTGGAGGTTCAAGCAGAAAGTGGAGATGTTCTTATGCTCAAGGAACAGCCAGCACAAAGCTCTTGGTGTAGGAGAGCATGTGCTCAGAAGGCCCAGAGTGACCCGCCAATTGCCAGTGGATGGATGGATAGGGCTGGCATGATAGGCACAATTTGGGGAAAGAGAAGACTAGAAAGCCAGAGAACAGCCATAGCTCCAAAGTCCAGAGTGGCACAGTGGAGATCTGGAGTTTATCCTGAAGGCAGTGAGGGGCCACTGAAGGATCTTAAGTAGTGGAGTGGCAAGATGAGATGTGCATTGGGGAAAGACATCTGCTCTCTACAGATACTCCAAGCTGGAATGTCTTCTTATTTTGCTGAAACAAAATACCAGACAAAAGCAGCTTAGGGGCGGAAGGATTTGTTTAGGCTTACAGTTGAAGGGTACAGTCCATCATGTTGGGGAAGGCACAGCAGCAGGAGCGTGAAATGGCCAGTCATATTGCAGGAAGTGATGAAAGAGGTAGGGGCACTCAACTACCTGGCTTTTTGTTCATTCCTGGGCCCCCAGCCTATGAGATGATGATGCCCACAGTTGGAGTGAATATTTCTTCCTCAATTAATCCTCCTTAAGAATTTATTCAAGGACAACCCAGAAGTTTATCTCTTAGGTAGCTTCAAATCCCATCAAGTTGACATTCAAGGCCAACTATCACACTACCACACATCATTGTTAAGAAAAATGACACAGTGTCTGCAAGAGAAATGGGTGAAGCATTCCCAGAAAGAAAAAAAAGGTAAGGGAAACTTTCCAGTGATTTATTCGGGACCTTTACTTAATCTTATTTTAGACTGTTATTAAAAAAATAATAATAAGATAGCTATGGAGTGCTTCAGTGTGGAAGATGAGATGTTTATGTGGATTCCTTTGCTCTGTGTCCTTGGGAAAATTACTTCAACTCTCTGTGCTCTGTGTTTCTCCATCTGTGAAATGAGCACTATAATGGGTAATTGTGAGGATTGCATGGGACAGTGTAAGTAAAACACTGCCGAGCACATTTTAAGTGCGCCACACTCTGCTTCCCCAGGAGAGCTGATATGGTTGACTATTTCTGTCTCCTCTCTGGTCTTTGTAATTAGCCCGTTTTTTCCAAGAAAGAGAACAGCAAGGGTCCTCCCGTCCACAAACACAAGTGCTTGTCGTATTTGACTGTCTTTGTCTTTTTGCTGAGAAGTAATTTCATGGCTCATGCACTTGAGATTCCATCAGGAAAGCTGGGCCCTCTATCAAGCAGATGATCGGCCCTGCTGGGCATTCATTGGCAAATCACAGCTCTGTTAATTAACTCAATGTGGGATTCCAGCTCTCAGCTCCTTCCAAAGCTCCCTCTCTCACTTGGGGTTTGAGTTGTGGCCTCTCTTCTCTTTGGAGCCCTGGGGACAAGTGTGCCCCAGGCTGCCCCTTTGTCCTTGTCCGCCCTAAGCTCTACAGTCTGGAGACCCAAGGCTTGTCTGCTGTTTTCTTCTCCTACATTCCCTTCGCCTACTTTCTGGGAACTTCCCTGCTTTCTTCCCGTTGTGAAAGGGGACATGTTTTTCTATTCTGAGCACTTTGCTTTGCCTTGGCTTGTCTTCCTGGGTTCAGACAGGGATCTGCAAGAGTGCCTCTCTGCACACCAGTGCCCAGCCCAAGGCAGCCCTATTTGGCTAATGCAGATCCAACAGACTCCTTGACCAACCCCAGGGGAGCGTTACAACCAGAGCTGCTTGCTCGTCTTTCCTGTCACTGCACTGCTTCTCTTGATGTTGTGTCATTGGATAAAGACTTCTTCCTTCCCTCCCTTCTCCCCTCTTTCTCGTTTTTTCATATGTGCCCGTATATAAATGTGCTCATGTGTGTGCAGGTGCACAGGTGTGTGCATATTTGTGGAGGCAAGATGACACCTCAGACATCAACCTCAGAAAGCAGACTACCTCATTTGAGACAGGTCTTTCCTGGGCCTGGAAACCATCGACTAGACTAATTAGGACAGCCAGAGACTCCCAGGTACTTTCTTGTCTCCAGCTCCCCAATGTCATACTCAGACACACAGACACACACAGACACACACAGACACACACAGACACACACACACACACACACACACACACACACACACACACACACTAGCTTGGTACCTAGTCACCAAGAGACCTAACAAATAGTAGGCTCATACAGGTGAGGTGACTTGGAAAGTCCTCGCAGAAGCATCTTCTAACCTTGACCATGAACTCACTTTTGGTGATTGATGCCTGGCCATCTAAGGTTGTTTCTACAACAGTTCTGACTCTCATGCTAAAAGGGAGCCGCAATACCCACTACATTGTATACATAAAAATCAAGATGGTGAATTCTCTGTGTGATTCACCTCAGTTTTAAAAAAGAAATGATATTCTAACACGTGCCACAATACAGAGGAACCTTGAAAACACTAAGTAAAATCATCTAGACCCCAGATCCCTCATGCAGCACGCTTCCACTCATCCTAGTATCTGAGATCTCAAACATGTAGAGACAGACAGTGAAATGGCCACTGCCAGGGACTGGGAAATGTGGAGAACGAGGTTTAAAATAGCCGTGTCCTGAGATGGATAGTGTGATGGTGACAGGATTAAATCACTAATGGCACAGAACTCTGTGTCTAAAAGCAGTTTCCTTCTAAATTTTATATTATGTGCAAGCACAAGTCTCAAAGGAGGATGAGGAACCATTATGAAAAAAATTTAAGCAGAAATAAATAAATAAAAATAACTTGAGGGAAAATGTATGACCTGTAATTTCAGGACTCAGGAGAGTGAGGCGGGAAGATTGTCATGAGTTTGAGGCCAGCCTACACAATATAGCAAGTTGGAGGCAAGCCAGGACTATCTCAAAAGACCCTGTTTCAAAACACCAATAAAATAAAAACAACTATTTAAACGGTCTGTTGACTGATTCAGCCATTCTCTTAGCCTTAGGGTATAAATGTGGCTTATGTACAACTTTGGCCATTCATGAAATCATCATGTTTAATACATTGCATTTAAAAGGGTAACTCAGAAAGCTTGCCTGTTAATTCAGCATGTTTATGGGGCTGTTTGGGAGGCAGAGTTCTTGGTACTTCACAGAGCCATGAGTGCAAATGCACTGATTGCATTGGATTTTGAAAGGTCCACACAGTCCCTCTGAGGAGAGCCAAGCCTGTGAACCCAGGGAAGTTCGCTATTCTCATGGGCTTGGAAGATGTGTCACTTAGGTTGCAAAGAGAAGGTAGGGCCACCGTATTTTAACGGAGTTTTCTAATGCAAATATGGGGGAAGGCCAAGCATGGGGAAGCCCTGTCCTTAGCAAGATTCTTCCTTGAGTCGCAGGTTTTCCAAGGCTGTCTCACTGTTCCTTGGATTTCAAGATGAGCTTGTCTAGTCTGCCCTTTTTGTGCACTTGTCCCATTCCTGTATCCCCAGTGACCATCTGATGGAATCAACTTGTCTTTTATCAGTAAGAAATGACACCTCCGAGCTGACTCTGAAGCACACTGTTGTCACAATGATTAAACGATGGGAATGTGAGGTCCTTCCGACCACAGCACATGGTCAGTGCTGCCTAAATGGTGTCATGTCTTTGTAGCGGGGCACAGTGTCATGCTCTGAGGATGAGAGTGGAGAAATGCAAATCTGACTGAAGCCATGCTTCCTACAGAAGTCCTTTGCAGAGATAAATTGCTCATCAGTCTGCTCCACTGCGCCCTGGAATCAAGACAAGTGTCCCCGCAGTGTGACAGTGCTTTAGAGTTCTGCCTGAGAATGGTGTGTCCAGGACATCTATGGCAGCCAGAATTGGTGGACCATACAATCCATGCTGTTTATTGACACTTACACACATCGTTCTGCAAAATGTTGGGTTTTATGTGTTCTGAGCCATTTACTAAAGAGTGTGTGGATAGATTCAGAGGGCTGAATGGAAAAAAGATGTTTGTTTGTTTTGTTTTCCCCTGTGATGTGGGGTGATCAGTGGGTCTCCAATAGAATCAAGCTCATCCTAGGCTCGGTTGCCTGAATGGTTCTCCTCTGTAGGGTATCTGCCTTGTGCCATGTGGGATCCATTCTTTTGTGTGTGTGTTGTTGTATCAAAATACTTTGTTGTTGTTTAAGAAGAGGTTTACTTAGTTCCCATTTGTGTAGATTCCAGAGTGTGGTACCAGCATCTGCCCTGCTCTGGTGAAGATCTCAGAACTGGTGGTGTCACAGTGGCAGGAACATGCAGAGAAAATCTGTATCAGAAGACAGGAAGCAGGAGATGCTTGCTTTATACCAACCAGCTTTGGTCAGAACTCACCCAATCTGGGAGCCAGCTTTAATCCCTTCTGAGAACAATGTCCCCATGACCTACCCATCTTCTCCTAACCCCTGCCTCTTTAAGTTTCCCACCTTCACACTCTGAGGGGGACATTGCTGTCAGTGACATTTTATAGACAGGAAAACCGAGGCTTGGGAATGGCCAGAGTTATATGACAGACAAGAGCCAATGTTCAAGTTCAGTAATTGTGTCTCAAAATTCTCAGTGTTTAGTTGTAATTATTCAGCTGTAATTACTGAAGTCTTTATCTTTTCTTTAGCCCTTTGGAAGAATTTTCAGCATGGATACCGTCACAAAGAAAAAGTATGATTAATGGCAATCTTTCACATCATAAAACAGTGTCAGCCAACAAAATACATGACTTGGGCACCTTTGGATGTCACTCATAGTGTCACAGCCAGAATAACTTTAGGGTGGCTCCATCTCTGGGTTTCACAGTTCTTGCATTGTTCTGAGCCTATGCAGTGCTGTTTCTATTTTTCTACAGAACACTGACTCCATAACACAACCTTTGTTCCCCTCGTTCTGTCTCCACACTGTCGCTTCTTTCAGAGTGTCTCTTGTTTATTCTGATTCTTGAAGGAGACTGACGCAAAGATTGCCGAGGGTACCTACGACATCACTTAAGTTGCAAAAAACTAACTGAGTAAAAGACTTTTCTCAGCATGCCATATCAACCATGAGCAGAGATGGTGCAGAAGATGCTCTGTTCTTCTGTGAGTACTTGAATCTGTTTCCATGGCATCCTGGGGTCATCTTAACCATGCACAGTCATTGTGTTGCATCTTCACAGCTGTTCTAGTTCACAGTGGCTGCTGATGAGGGCGCTTGCTTTGTGGGAACCAAACGTCTCCAGGAGAGACAACTTCTAGCTAGCTGATGCTGAAAAGAGCCTTTGAACATCCTCCATCACTGTATCCCTCACTAAAGTCCAAGGATATTTGTTTGTGTGTACATGTTGTTGTTGTTTTTTAAAGAATAATTTTCCTCTTTGCTGTAGATGCAAACTATATTTATTGCTTGATTTTAGAAACCACCAGAAATTATAAAGAATCACATGAAAATCATCCATAATCCTCTCCTTCACCAGTAACCCTTCGATATATTTTTTTGGTCTTTTTTTTCTTGCTTATTATTATTATCATCATCAATGTTTATGATCATTATAATTCTATATCCGGGAGCAGATAGAATATGCAACTTTGCATCTGTTTTTTCCAACATCATTTAATTTCTCCAAAAACATCAGCTTTATGGCTGCATAATAGCCCATAATGTGAACATACCATCATTTGTTTAACTGTATCCCAATTGTTAGAATAGTTCAGATTGTTTTCATAAATACGGTTCTAATGTCTGCAATATGCTTCTCTCATAAAAGGACATGGTTGGTCAGCTTGTAACATTTGGATATTAATACTTCACCAGAGAATATCTGTGAAAGTCTTTTATTTCTCAAACTAATTTCAGATAAAGATGGAGATTTTCTTACAGAAGGCAGTATCTAGCTCTTATCTAATTCTATTTGTCTTCTATATTTAATCTCTCTATACCCACATATACAGAAATAAGCTGAAAATTATGTATTTAGGTTTCTTCTTAACATAAACATTATGTAACTTTGACAATTAAACAATCCGGTGGAGTGTCATAAATTAGATATATTATATGTGTGTTTTTACTTAACCTATAACCTATTTCTATCACAACCAATTTAAACTGATGGTTCCTTGTCATGGGCAGGGGAGTGAATCTTTGGAAAGTGTTAAGATCTTGTCCACGGGAACAGGAGTGGGAGGATCCTGGGACATAGGTGTGTCTTTGACACAAGCAGGGGCAGGGACATGAGGACAAAGGGTGTCTTGCAGAGAGGTGAGCTGCTCATCTGCAGAGCATATGGAGGAAGAAAAGTGACGGTAGTCATAAAGAGGGTCAGAAATGAAGGCCTTGGCACAAAGGCTCTGAGGTTACAATTAACCTGGCAAACCACAACATGACCAGAGCCGAGAAACCTTGGGAAGAGGACTCTGGGGATAGTCCACAAGGGGACTGGAGTTGGAGCTTCTCCTAAAAGACATTGCACAAGTAAGCATATCGTGGAGAAATGTTCACAGATGTTAACCCTAAAATTAAAGTCAGACTCCTTGACTTCTCTGAGTTACCCAGGAGTGAGAGAAGGAGGGCCAGGCCAGAGCAGAAGCAATGTCCCCAGGGGTGAAGAGAAGAGATCTATACATTAATTACCATGGTAACCAAATATGATGGACTTGGCCGCTAATCAGAAAAAAAATGAAAATGAGCAGAACTCAAAATATCGCTGACATCTGGGAGTCCAGAGGATGGTGATATCTTGAGCATCACTGGGACTTTGAAGCTCAGAATCCTAGTTCTGAAGCTCGTCAAGAGGGCCTTGAGCATTGTGGGCCAGGCTCAAAAGGAAGTTCTGTATGGCCAATGTGGATTTAATAGGCATCAAATTAGTGTTAATCTTTTTCTGACCAATGCAGGTTAAGAGTATATTTGGGGGCTAGAAAGGTGGCTTAGTGGTTAATAGCACTGGCTACTCCTCCAGAGGACCCGGGTTCAATTCCAAGAACCCACATGGTAGCCCACAACTGTCTGTAACTCCAGTTCCAGGGGATCTGACACCTTCACACAGACATACACGCAAACAAAGCACAGTGCACATAAAATAATAGACATAAATCATGAGAGAAAGAATAAAGAAAGTATATTTGAATGTAATTAAATTGTAATTTAACTATAAATTCAGATAAATTTATAATTAACTTTTTGATAAAGAGAATACAGTATCCTTAAAAACATGTGTATGATATTAGGTGTGTCTGTGAGGTGTAGCCTCAAGTCAGGGACATCCCCCCATTACCTGTATGTCCAAGTGCTAAAAGCACCAAAGGCTTTGACCTTTTTTCCCCCATCTCTACTGACAAGAATAGTGTTTCCAGAAGGCAGAAATAAACCTTGAACTTGAGAATTGCCCTGCACTGCCAGGTGTGAAGACACGTGGATTGTGGTGATCTGGTGCATTACTTACAGACGAATGGCATACCTATTGTTCCCTTAGAAACCATCTGGGTAGCAAAGGCATCAATCTATAAACATCCCACCTTGTATATTTGTCTGTCATCTTTTCTCTTTAAATTCATGATCCCATTTAGGTTTTTTTTTTCTTAGCTTGATAAATTTAATACTCAAATTCCTTTGTGATAACTGGGGTGGGGGAGTTTTACCCAACTGTTTCTCATTTTGTTCGGGGTCTTCACATATCTTCCAATGACCTTGTCCTCGTTAGTGAGTGGCTTCTTCAATCCGGCTTTGATAACTACCACTGAACAAAGACAATGGAGAGGCTTAAAGGAGAGATTGGCTTATGTGGGGCCAAAGGGATGGAGATGCTTGTTTCTTGTGCAACAAGACGTGAAGGACATGAAAATATTTACTTAACAAAAGACCCAAATGCAAGACACCAGCAAAATTCAAAAGTGACTGACTACATGTGAAGAATGAAAAACATTTCTGGCTATCGGAGATGCTTTGAGCATAGAAATCAAACCTTAAAAAGTGGCAAACATCGAAAATACAAACAAGAAGCCATTAGGCATCACTGTTCAGTCCAACAAACTGCAACAGCATCTCCTTGGCTGGCTCAGAGTGAGCTGTGTGTGCTGTGCACTGACAGTGATGCCTGGTACCTAACCAGTGCCAAGTAGATGTCAGCGCCTTTCTTCCCTTGCTAAATGACTATCTGGGAGAGACACTGTGGGCTCCTACTCACTTGTGTTCCCATCGTTCTGTGGAGAACCAGCTTGTCTGTTCTTTGAGTGACATGAAGAGGAAAGGCGTAGCCCTACCCTTCAAGTGACTGAATGGTGCCTGAAGACGTGGAAGGACAGGAGGAGAGCAGGACAAGGGAATCCTAAGGCTTTACAACCAGTAACCTCAAGGAAAGAGCTGATGTCCTCCTCATCTGTGTTGGCTATTCTTGGTTGTCAACTTTGACTACATCTGGAATTAACTAAAACCTAAAAGGCTGGGTATACCTGTGAGGGATTTTTTTTTCTTAATTAAAATATTTGAAATGGGAAGACCTATTTTTTACTCTAAATCTTTTGAGGTAAGAAGATACACCTTTAATCCAGATCATTTAAGGTGAGGAGATCCACCTTCAATCTGGGTCATACCTTCCGCTGGAAACCTGTATAAAGGACTTGGAAGAAGGAAGCTTGTTATCTGTCTTTGCCTGCTTGATCTCACTCTCATTAGTAAGTTCATTCCTTCACTGGCATCAGAGCCTACTTGTTTAGGATTCCGGTGTATATTGAAGACCAGCTGAAACATCCAGCCTCATGGACTGAACAGCTACTGGATTCTTAGACCTTCTGTTGGTAAACACCCATTGTGAACTAGTTGGACTACAGCCTGTCAGCTATTCTAACAAATTCCTAATGTGTGTGTGTGTGTGTGTGTGTGTGTGTGTTAATTCTATCAATTCTGTTCTTCTAGAGAACCCTGACTAATACATCATCTTTGTATTTTAGTGCCTAGAATACCTGGCTGAAGGACAGAATTTAGTAAATGAACAAATGATTTAGTCAATCAATGAATGAGTGAATGCTCAGTTTTCAGAGATCTAGCCCACCACTATGAATCTTTCTTCCAGAATGAGAGTGATTATGGGCATATGCCTACAAGAGAAGTTGCAAAAGTAATAGGGTGAGCTGAGCCTAAGCCACAATGACAAGAATAATTGCATCTCCTAACTCTAAACTTACTTTCTGAAGACTTCCCTCCCATTTCCAAAGCTTTGGTCTCTCTCTTCTTCCTGCAGCCAACTCCTTCTATAGAATATGCATGTGTGGATGAATTTTCACATCACACATCTGTTTCTTAGCTTAATTTCTGAGTGCACACACAGCACTTGCTTTGTATTAGTTCATACTTGAGATACTGATAGCACAACAATCTTATAATGTAGGCACTATTATGATCCCTATTCATCTGTGAGGGAACTGAGTGTCAGAGATCTTAAGGTCTCATGGTGAGGAAGAGGTACTTCTGGGAACTCAAGCCCAGAGAGACTGACCATGAGCTCAGGGGTCTTCACCACCAAGCTCTGCTGTGCAGGTTTTGAAGTGGAACAAAGCCATCCTTCCTGAGTCTGTGTGATCTGCTCTGATGATTTGGATAAGGGCTAGAGCCTGTGAACAGCTAAACCCGCGATATCTTCAGTTCATCCTCTCTACTAATGCCTTTTCTTCTGCATAGAAACGAACTCAAGCTTTGCATACATTAAACTCATCTGCACCTCCCTTATGCTCTTTCACCCACCACCTCCCTCTTCTCTTCAGCCAGGCTACTTGAAAGCATAGTATTTAGTGACAGCTTTCTGCTTCTCATCTCCCATTCATTCCTAGTAACCCAATGAAAATGGCTTCTACTAAAAGAGCCCTTGCCAAGTCCACATGGGATCGCTCCTCATTGTGAATCTAGGAAGCTCCATGTGACAAGAATCTGTACCTCCATAGACTATTTCTCCTGTGGCTTTCATGATGCCAGACCCACAGTGGATGCTCAGAAAATCCTTGATGTGAATTTTATGCTGTTATGTCTTAATTTATTATCGATTGGCAAGACCTTCTCTTTTTCCCTACCATGGTGTCCCTCATGCCCTGTCCTTTTTGGCCATCCATTCTCAGTCTCCTTTTCTTCTTCTCACTGTAAATGTCGGTGTTGTGGATTCAATGTGAGGTGCCCCCCAAGCATGTGTTTGCAGTGATTGGCCCAGCTGGTGGTTCTATTTTTAAAGGTTCTGCAAACTGGGAAGTGAGGCCTAGATGGAAGATGTAGCTCAGTGGGGGCAGGTCATTGGAAGTGCATAATCCCGGGCCATTTCCCTGGGATTTCAGCTGGACGTGAACTGGTCTGCTCCACCGTGCCCTTCCTGCTGTGGACAACCGAGTCCTCTGAGACTGGGAGCCAAAAGCCGTTTCCTTCCTTAAGTTGTTTTCACCAAGAATTGTGGTCACAGTGATGAGGAAAGTAACTAGTATGGGTTGTGTTCAAATTTCCCCCTTGGCCTTCCTTCTTTACCCTGTGTCCATCCTTAGGAAGCAGGCATACAATAGACTGTTTCTACTGCCTGAGCCTCAAATCAGAATCAAGCAAGCACTAATTGCTTCTCTATACATGTGACCCTGACAATCAACATGACAACTGGTAGGTGTCTCTAATTATCTATCTGTGTACTAGGTACTTAATTAACTGAATAATCTTATATTTTTCTCACAATATTGGTCCTTTCACCTTTATTCCAAAATATCTCCCAAATAAGGAAAGATTAAAAACATTCTGTATCTCTTCTTCTGTATATTAGCTGATGGTATCCACATTTTTTCTATCACTCGAAACAGAAGATATCCTGAACAGTGGCTATCTCATCCCCTTATTTCTTATATTGTCACCAAGTGTTGTTAATTCATCTGCTTTCTATGTGTCAGTCCCAATTCAGAAACTGCAAAAGTAGGGCCTTAGAAGCTGTAGTTTGGGAGGTGTGGACTTAGGTATCTCTAAAGCAGTGTTCTGAAGAACTGATAAAATCCCTTTCTGGAGACGTGTTACTGAAATGGAGGAAGAGCAGAGCTGTATGGCAGAGATTTTGTGACTGATATGGTCAGCAGGAGAGCACATACCTAGTAGTAAGGTCTATGGAATAAGAGCAGGAATGAGCATCCTCTGTGCAGAGCACATCTGTTCTAGATGGCTACACTGATTCGAACACGACCGAAGTCTATATTCCCAGGCAGCATCTGGAGTCATGCATAAGTCCTTTTCTCTTGGTGGCCTTCCAACTCCATCTTGACAAGCTTCTGCAATGGTTTCCATTGGAACCCTCTGTCTCCTCCTTTTATCCGTGTCCTCTGCTATAATGTAGCTTCTCATGGTCACTAAACAATCGTCTTGTCTCCTTCCTTCATGGTTGGCTTCCCTCTTTGCAGCCACAATTATCTTTACAGACTGAATCTAATCCTGCCCCTTTCCCCCTGATTCCGGGTGAAGTCTAAACTGTAAGAATGACACTGCTGGCCAGTGGTGACCAAATGAGTTCCTCACAAATGCAGTTAAATCGAGTAAAAGCCTCCATATTCTCTCCCCAAATCGCTACGGTGGAAAACTGGAAGGGATGTTTATTTCCTGGAAGAACGCGGAGCCAGTCACAGCAAATAGTCTCTTGTTTGTGACAGAACACAAACCTGATTATGCTGCTCTAAGTCAATGTGTGTACTGATCATTAGGTGAAAATGTTACACAGTGTGTGGAGAACATGTAGATTTCTGCTCATTTCCTTTGCACTTGTGATTGCCCACATGCCTGTCGCTTCCCTTCCTTGGGTGTCTATTCAAACGTCACAGTTAAGAGAAAGTGTTCTGAGCCCATAACCTCCTTCCATCTCACTGTACCTCATTCCATTGACCTGCTTCATTTTCATCCATCGAATTTGTCCCTTCCTGACATACATGCATATATGTGCATGTGCGTGTGTGTTTACTTTGCCTCTCTACGTGGAAGGTGAATTTCATGGAGCCAGGGACTTACTTTGTCCACAGATTTATTTCTTACACATAGCCGTTACTTGATTATTATACATGGAGTGGATTAATACATTAATGTCTTCTGTAAAGCATATAATATGGGAAAGAGACAGCCTAATAAATGGGAGAAAATCTTTGCCAACCTCACATATGAAAGAGGATTAATATCTAGAATATTTAAAATGCTCAAAAACTAAATACCAAGAAATAAATCAGTCCAGTCAATAAATGAGCTAATGAAATAAACCAGCAGTTCTCACAAGATGGTATCCCTTCACTAGCCATCAGAGAAATGCAAATTAAAACTTCATTGAGAATCTATCTTACCCCAGTAGCAATGACAATCATTTTAAAAAAATAGTAAACGCTGGCCTGGATGCAGACAAAAGGGAACCCTCATATGTTTCTGGTAGGAATGTAAATTCTGCCAATTACATGTTTTATTTTTCTCCTTAGCACTTGTTCCCCCCCGACACACAACCATGCGTACATGTAATTAAAAATAATAAGCTTATATATACACAATAGCTTTTATCAATCTATAGAGAATGAAATTATATCATTTGCAAGAAAATGGACGCAAAGGGAGATTAGCATATTGAGAGAATTAAGTGAAACTCGAGCAGCTATCTCATGTTCTTTCATTTGAGGGACCTAGATCTTATATAAATACACAAAACCATACATGACACAAAAGTAGAAGCCAACTATCGAGAAGAACAAGGGGGAGGTGGGAGGGGTGAGGAAGGAGAGGGGGCAGTGTAATTGGAACATGGTTAGAGTACATGAGGTACTTACATGAAAATGTCCTTATGAAATCCTTTACTAAAAATAAAATGTCAAGTGGTCCCACAAAAAGTCAGTAGAACCACAGAGAAGGCATGGGGGAAGAGATGTCCCCCGAGTTTCTCACCCATTACTGGTTACTAGCAGAGAGGGGTCCATAGGGAGTAGGAGGAACTGTGGCTGGGAAGGAAGAAGGGCAGACTCTGCTCTCATGTACACAGTCTCTCCCAGCTGTGTGGGATGTGCAAGCCTTGTTATCATCTATTAGATTTATGATATCTTAGCATTCTTAAAAATTGGCTCCATGATGTCTTATTAGTACTTTAATAACAGGCTCTTAATTTTCAATTTTTGCGCTGCCTCTTGGGATAAAGACAGGCTGGCATACTGCAAAGTGGCATTGAGAATTACAACCATAGGAACAGAGTCATCTAGTCTACGCCAGGACTGCCAGGCAGGAGGCTCACTTCATAAAGCAGACACACAAATGCAAAGCTTAAGTGACTCTCTAAGGTGCTCTAACTAGCCGAAAGAAGCAGAAGCCATCACTGGTCCCTGGGGTGGCAACTGCCCACACCATATCCCATGGTCCTTTCGGCTCTAAAAGTGCCACGGTGCCTGTTCCTATCACCCCATACGCATGAACTTCAGGAAATATCTTTGCTTATATGAAGATAGGCATAAGTGTATGTTCTTTGAGGGCCCTTCACTAGCATACTTGGAAATTAGAAAACCAAATTTATTGGCATGGCATAACTTAGAAGCTTTTTCAGGACAGAAGCAAAAAAAGCACTAGTTTTGTATTTCCCATGTTGTTTGGGAAGACTAGTACACCCTGGGGCTGTTCAATATACTTTGGATGACACTGATGGTAGCTGCGGGCTCCATTACATTTGTGTTCTGTCTTGGAGCCTGCAGTGAACATAAGTGATGATGGACGTTTGTGATAGCACTTTACAGTTTACAAAGGGCTTTCAAAGATCTCACTTGATCCATGACTCTCACAGGCTGTAGAACCCAGTGATTAGAAGCAAGAGCCTTGGAGTCAGGGCAGAATGCTCTAGTCAGCTACTACTTTCAAGCAGCTGACTGGACCCCAAGTTCCTTATTATCCCATCAATAAAAGAGGAGAAGGGATTCTGTATGATAAAGTATATATGAAGTGCTTAGGATAAGCTTAGCATATGAAATGCTAATTGTATCATTGTCTGTGTTCATTCTGACTTCAGATTTGGCTTGAACAAGGTTATCCATAACTCATTTATGAAAGACTACACAGTTTTGTTTTTCTTGCTATAACCTTTTAAGTCTGTTCTATGTCGTCTTCTATCTCTTTTCCTAGATAACACATATGGGAGATCTCAATGAGTGTTGGATAGCTTGTTAGGTATTTTATTCTTTTGTTTTATTTGTAGTTAAAATCTGAGAACTATTATAATAACTTGAACCCTGAGCCAGTCAGTCTGTCTCTCTCTCTCTCTCTCTCTCTCTCTCTCTCTCTCTCTCTCTCTCTGCTATCTATCTATCTATCTATCTATCTATCTATCTATCTATCTATTTATTTTATATGTGTGTGTGTATTTTGAGACAGGGTCTTTCTGTGTAGACTTAGCTGTCCTGGAACTTGCTCTGTAGACCAGGCTGGCCCCAAACTCACAGAGATCTACCTGCCTCTGTCTCCCGAGTGCTGGGGTTAAAGATGTGCACCACCACTGCCCAGCTGAACCCTGAGTCTTAAATTATCTTCTCTCTTTCCCAGCTAAACCTTGGCATGCATGAGAAACCTGCCTGTAGAAAGAGAGACGGGTTCAGTTTCTTTCTTTTTAAATTCTACCTGCTACCTGTTTTGGTTCCTTCAGGACTGGACTTGGAGAAAGGCAGGCAGGTGATATGCCAAGGAGGTCTAATGTGCTCAGTGCTCTCATGCTCAATGTTGGTGCTTTTCATGTGGCAGGTTTCAAGTACTGACTCTATCTCTCACAGAACAAATTTGTAATTTCCCTGGGAATGCTTTGTAGGGATTGACAATGCACCATTATCTCCTGAGATGAACAGGCCATTGTCTAGGTGATCTGGTTCCACTTCCTCCCCAACTCCTAATTTTGGTACTCTACTCCATTGAGACTCTCTGGTGGAGTCATGTCTTCAAAACAGGCAAGGTATCGCAGCAGAATCTTTTCAGGTTTGTTTGATTTCTTACGCTTGACCTGTGGAGAAAGCAGAGATCTTTTCCCTTCAAAATTCCACATGTATTGCTCTGTCAAACTTTGTTGCTCCAGGAAGCCCCAGACAGCCATTTACTTAGTTTTTGAGGCTACCAGTAAATACCACCTCATATCCTATAAACTCTGGATCACCCCAGTGATGCTCTCTCAAGGTTCTTGACCTCGGTAGTTAAGAGTGGAGATGCCCCCGTGGGAAGAAATGGAAATGCACAGCTCCCTATGACTCTCTTCTAAAAAGCCTTCATCCCCCAGCCTCCTCTCGCAGTTTCCTATTCTCTTGTTATTTGTAAACTGAAGATGGGGTGCGCTACAGGACTCAGAGCTAGGTTGGAGTGCCTTGCGTAGCAAGATCTACACAAGTTCTTACACCTCTTCCCAAAACACTGTAGTCCTATAGGAGCATAGCACAGTCAACACACACAATTTTAGATGTTCTATTACTCATATCGAAGACATAAATAGAAACAGGTATAATCAATGTTTACAATATGGCTTAATCCAATCTGTCCAAAATGTCATATCAACATGTAATCGATATAAACAACAATTGTTAAGAAATGTTTTACAGAAATTCCTGCTGAGTCTGTAATATCCAACTATGATACACATCTCACACTTAGGCATGTTTCAATCAAGTACTCAATAAAAATGTCAAGGGCTCAGCTTCACATATAACTTGTGGATGCCATTGTAGCAAGCTTTCTTGTTGGACTATCTTTGGATTGCTAGCCTGCAAATAATGACAAGGAGACTTATCATTAATTATAAAAGTTTGGCCTTTAGCTTAGGTTTGTCCCCAACTAGCTCTTATAACTCAAATTAACCTGTTTCTATTAATCTATGTTCTGCCATGTGGCTTGGTTACCTTTATTTTGTACTGTATGTCTAACTTCTTTAGAGTGTCACTGGTATCTCCCCACCTCTCTTCTTCCCAGAGTTCTCTTTGTCCCCAGAAGTCCCGCTTAACTTCTTCCTGCCTAGCTATTGGCCATTCAATTCTTTAGTAAACCAAACACAGCAATATATCTTCATACAGTGTACAAATATCCAACAACATGCTGTCTTGGACATTGCAGTTTCTGGATGCAGAGCGAGTTTTCCTCTATCACCCTCTCCTCCAACACCTCAGAACTAAGACAGTATGGTTTTGATCTGCACAGTGCATTCTAACCAATATGTGTGGAACCAGGATGTAGATTCTAGGTATTATTAAGAAGGAATTGAAGGTTAGTAAATGCTATCTTTTACCACTGTGCCCATGCTACCAGGTTGACTCATTATTTGTGCTTAGAACTATGTAAAGTCAATAAAACTCTTATCTCTCAAGGAACTCAAAATCTGATTCTTAAAGTATTGCACTCCTATTGTAGAAAAGGCAACCCTCCAACACACACTCACAATCCACAAAGGCTCCTTATTAACCTTTGGTTGTGTGTGGGTAGGTGCATACACACACACACACACACACACATTTATATATGCATGCAATATAGAAATACATAGGCTTGTGCATTGCTTTTTGTTTGTTCTTCGTGTCATTTTTCACAGAATGGTTTTGATAAGGGAATATATTCCATTATCTTTTACTGAACAGTTCAATTCTGGGCTTTGAAATAGCCTAGGGTATGAGAAGCCCTGGATAATGACAAAAGAATGGCCAGAGTGGGACCCTTTCCCAGAGATTACTCTCGCTGGCTGTGTAACCTTGGTCAACTAAAGTCCCCATGTTCCACTTTCTAAATTGGAAAAAACATTGCATCTACCTTACAGGACAATCAAAGTTGAATTGGCCCATCCTATGCATATCCCCAACACCCACCTGGACAGAGCAAACAGCCAATGTTGTTTCCTATTTAATCCTCCCTTTCCCCGTGTTATGTAAAGCTCTCTTAGCTAGTTCCCAGGCACTGGCTCACTTCTGAGGTGTCCATGTGTTTTAATACTCTCATCTTCTAACTGCTTTGTGGTGTCTCTCTGGGGTCATGTTCTTCTCAAGCAGCGCATTACCGAACCTTATACTCCTGGCAGCTGTCAGTGACTTGTGGCAGAGGGAAGGAGGAGGAATGGGCTCTTCCCTTGGGCGGAAGAGCAGGTTGCCAGCTCCACCCAGGTGTATCAGGATGGCTGAGCTACAGTCTCCTTCAGTCATTCCCTTCTTGTTTTTCTGCTGTTGGCAGACAGCCATGGTGGTGGCGGCGGCAGCAGCAAGGGACCATTACTGCGGCCTGAACCTTTTTGGTTTGGGGGGTTGGGATGATTCTCCTCAGTTCTGAATTCTCTTTCCTTTCACTTCCCCCTGTACTTGCTTTGGCTGCTGACCTAGCTTTCATCAGGCAAGTACGAATTTCATAATTTGCCTTCCATTGTTTTGACAATGGATGTGATTTGTATCTGGCAGCGTGGCTTAATATCCCTATTTGTGGCAGCTCCCTAGTCTGGAGGTAGGATTGAGGAGTAGAAAGCTTCAAGCCTTGTCTTCTGATCCAGAAACTGCCTCCTGTTTCTACAGCAACTGCTTTTTCCCACAGGCTCATCCTGACTCATGGGGATGGGCAATACAGAGGGGTCTGCTTCATTCATAATCTGAGAGAGAGCACTTGTCCTGTGCCCCCATTCTCCAGGCCATCTGAAACCCAAAGGCATGTTGATGTTTCTTTTGTATGCAGTGAGCCATGATGTTGTTGTTTAAGTAACAGTTGATGCTGGCTTAAAAAAAAACAAAACAAAACAGACAAATCCACAGCCACAAAAACCTAAAATTAGGGAAGAGAAAAGCTGAGTTCAAGTCACAATGGCATTCCAGTCACTGAAGCAGATTAAATTTTCTCCTCACCCCCGTGTTATTACACACACACACACACACACACACACACACACACACACACACGGCTTTGATAATTATTACAGGGTTGGATGGTGGTCACAGTTAGCAAATATTTGTTGAATACCTGCTTATGTCAGGCCATGAGCTAGAGACTAGGAAGACAGAATAAATCAAACACCAGTGCAACCCTGAACCAGCTTGAATTTTCTGAAGGGAAGGAGGTATAAACAAGTAACTGCAGTAAGATAGGGCAGTGAGATCAGCCAAGTGCAGTTCTGGGTACTGCTTGTGAGGTCTACTAGCGCCATAGTAGAGGCTACCAGACACACACACACACACACACACACACACACACACACACACACTCACACACATTCTCGGGAGGTCTTCGAAGAGGATGCGAGCTTGACAGAGCATCCAGGAAGCTGGAATGCTAGCGGCCCCTCTGCTGTTCAGAAGGAAGGGGGAGCAAAGAATTGCAATTTGGATGACTGGAGTATGGAGGCCTTGGAGAAGGATGGGGCAGAGGACGAGGCAGAGGGCCGTCTGAGCAGCATTTCAGAGATCAAAACCCCATGTCTGCTACTCCTTGTGGAAACCTAGGGGCTCGTTTGTTTTCACTAAAGTAATTCCTTAAATCTAACTACACTGTGATACTGAACCAACTTTGCACTGTGTGAGTCAGAGGCAAAAGCTGTTCCTGTTGTTCTCACCTAAGTCACCAAATCCCTCCCAACACATCGTCATATTCTGCCCCGTATCTCTTCCTCCTACATGCCTGAAGTGCTCGCTGCGAGAGCCCAGGGTTGAAAGAGCCTGGACGGCCACCGGCCACCGGCACCTCTGCTATTAGCTGCTGTAGCCTCCAGCTGTTTGGGTCCTTGGAGGATAGAGAGCAGCAACACTCCAGGGTGTGTGCATCTCCATGTTAATAAATGATTCCTTGGCCTTAGCCTCTCCAGCATCTGAAAAGCAAAGGAACAGATTCCAGGTGCTCTCTCTGAGTCACAAATCTTTAATGAGAAGCACGCACCAGCATACGGCGGCGCCATTCCTTCTGTGTGCAAAGGTGGTGAAGGCAGGGGATGCAGTGCGTGGAGAACAGTTGCTTCAACCCGGGTGACTTTCACTCCCTGGTATACGCCTGTGTCCCTAACGGAGTTTGCACCTGTAGCTCAGGGAGACTTCCCAATAACTCTTGGATATCAATGCTAGCCTAACCTCCACTCACCATATGCATGAATGGAGATCCAGAGAGACTGGCTAATTTGTCCATGTTTCCAGGGCCAAAGGGTAGAAAGAGTGAGACACTGAAGAGAAGCGCCCCAGTTCCCAGAATCTGTTCATGTGTCCCCACATCTCCACTCCAACATCACCTCCTTTGAGGATAACGACTGGTCTCTGGAATGCTCCCTGTGCTCTGAATCAGCCTGTCCTGAGTTGACCCCATGGGTAGGCAGTTCATTGCCAATTCCATCTCATTCGTATTCTCTCTCGCTCTTCCCTCTCCTCCCATACTGACTGACCCCTCAGGACAGAGACACTGGGCCTCTGTCCCCTGCACTTGGTTCAGCCTGCAATGCCCCTGACCTGGTTCATTTGTGAGTGATTATTGTGCTCCCAGGGTGGCACCTTTGCATCCAGGGTTGCCTGCTTCTGCCATACATATGGAAGGGGGAGCTTCCAGAGGCAAGGCAGTCCTCCTGACTCTTCCCTTTACAATTGCAGCCATTACTACAGTGTGCTCCCTTTCCCAAATGCATCCAGCCTTTACCTAGGTAACAAGGTCTAATCTGAGTTTACCCTTACCATTTTTAGTTGTTTTTTTTTTCAAGGGGAAAAAAAGAAATGTTCCAATCATGATCGTTTTTTCTGTGCAAGATCTTCATAGCAGAAGCAGGACACAAAGACCCCGATAGTGGCACTCTCCCCAATTTGGTGTTGACTTAATGCAGGTAGCCTAGTTTCCTGTGCAGAGTTGTGAGTAATTCCTTTCAATTTAAATGTTAATTGGAGTGTAAACTTTAAGATAAAATGAAAATAAGTAGAGAAGAACTGTTTTTTTTTCTAGCTTTGTTTCTTTATTTTATTTTATAATTTAATTTAATTTTACATGTCAGCCATGGATTCCCCTGTCCTCCCTCCTCCCGCCCTCCCCCCCACTCTGCCCTCTCTCCATCCCACCCCTCATCCCCATCTCCTCCAGGGCAAGGTCTCCCCTGGGAATTCAGCTCAGCCTGGTAGATTCAATCAAGGCAGGTCCAGTCCCCTCCTCCCTTCACCTAGGCTGAGCAAAGTGTCCCTGCATAGGCCCCAGGCTCCAAACATCAGCTCATGAACCAAGGACAGGTCCTGGTCCCACTGCCTGGGGGCCTCCCAAACAGTTCAAGCTAATTGACTGTCTTACTTATCCTGAGGGCCTGATCCAGTTGGGAGCTCCTCAGCCATTTTTTTTTTTTTTCTAGCTGTATTTAATGGTTCTCCTTGTCCTTCTTCCTTCACCTTCTCTCATGGTCAGCCGCCCCCCTCCCACTCCTTCACACCTTGCTGGATAACATTCAGGAGTTTAGAATGCACCTTTATTTCAAATATTAGAACACTAACTGTGAGGGTCATGGAACACAGATGACATCCTCAAACCCAACACAGTTCATGAGAGGTTTTTTTTATTTTGTTTTTGTTTGTTTTTTTTTTTTTTTTTTTTTTGGTTTTTCAAGACAGGGTTTCTCTGTGTAGCTTTGTGCCTTTCCTGGAACTCACTTGGTAGCCCAGGCTGGCCTCGAACTCACAGAGATCCACCTGGCTCTGCCTCCCGAGTGCTGGGATTAAAGGCGTGTGCCACCACCGCCCGGCTCATGAGAGTTTTGATTTCCATGTTAGCCTGCAGAATAAACTTACCATCCAAGGCTCTTTTCTATTTGATGATTCTTAGACCAACCAAAAATGATATTTTTCTAAGGCTTCTGAGAAAGATGAGTTAGAGTCTGGTTTTTTTTTTCTCCTTTTTCCATTCTTTTCTTTTTCTTCTATAAATCAGTAAGTGATGGAGAATGAAATACAAACTGTGTAAATTCTTGATTATAAGATATTACTATGGGTTCAAGGAAAACCATAGCTAGTCCTTCATTCTTTTTTAAATATATTGATGATTTATTTATTTTTAAATACATTCATGATTTATTTATTTTTAAAATACATTTATGATTTTTTAAGTGCATTTATGATTTACTTTTTATTTTTTTTTACAGAAAGATTTCTTTTTTTTCCACTTTTACATCATTCTATTGTTTAGGACATATATCATCATTTACAGAGATATGATGGCAGGTAGGTCAGAGAAGAGCTGTGACATCATCTGCATGACCCCAGAGTGACAGCGACACTAACTCAAATGCAAACAGAAAGCATGAGAAATTGTTGAACAGCCAACAATACCTTCTCAGGCCCTCTACGCTGACACAGGAATGCGATAGCCTTCCCCAGGGCTCCATGGACCAGATTCTGTGTGTGAATTAAAGCTAGGCATTGTCACATTTCCTTCTTGCCCCATCCATCCATCGATCCGCCGATTTGTTTGCTGTTTATTTCTCTGCTTTTTCTTTTTCTCTCTCCCACCCCTTGCTCTCTCACCCCTCACAGCTGCCTGGGGCCCCAGCCATTTTTATAGTCTCTGTTTAGAGACAAGGCAGCACTCAGCTGTCTGGCCAGCCTTGAACTCGCTCTATAATCCAGCCTGGCCTCAAACTTCAGCTCCTCCTGCCTCGGCCTCCCAAGAAGCAGCCAGGCTCATGCCATTTCATGCTCTCGGAGTATGGGTATTTTTCCTTAAATCTTTTGGAGCACAATAAGATAATTAATACTGAAGTTGGAATATGTGTAAATTTCCCTGATTTTTTCATTCTGTCATTCTATTTCATGCTTGACTCTCCAGGCAGTGTTTTGTTTGTTTGTTTTGTTTTTAAAGTATTCAGTTTTTACTTTATGGGAGCAATGTCTTCCAGCTCTTGTCTCTCTGAGGATATTAATACTCATACATTGTTTTTCTTCCCCTTATACACTTTGCTCCCCCCATTTCGCCCACCCCACACAGCTGTAGGATTCTCTCAGTTGGTTGTCTGCTCATTTAGTTTTTTTTTTAAACATTTATTTAGTGTGTATATGTGTCTGAGGTGAGTGCCTGAGTGTAGGCACACACGTGCTAAGTCATGTGTGGCAGGAATCAGAGAACAACGTGTGGGAGTTGGTTCTCTCCTTCCACCATGCAGGTCCCAGGGATCACACTGAGGTTCAGACTCGAGAGCCAGCACCTTTACCCGCTCACGTTTCAGAGTGGAATGCTAAAGAGTTGCGAGAACCACTGAGTCAGGGAGGGAACCCCAAGTCAACTTGGGACTTGGAACCCACCATACACTTAGCCTCTCGGGCAGCCCCTCTGCTTTCAGAGTCCACAGTGCAAGGGGCTGTTGGTGGCCCAGGAGGAACCTCACTCACCCAGCCTAGGCTGGGGTTGGCTCTCACAACCATCTTCTGGAGACCAAACAGAAGAGGGTTCAGTGTGTGTGTGTGTCAGTGTAAGATTTCACATCACCTAGCAGGGAGTGGTCGTGAACTTCAGTGTGGAGGAATCCTGCCCTTACCTGCGCTAGCCAATCCTTGGTGGAGGTTGTACCTTACCCCATCCCTAAGTGCTTTCTTTATTCAATGTCCTGGAAATTGGGAGAAATGGATGCCCCTCAGTGGTTTGGAGTAGTCAGAGGATCTGAGACTCTAATTCCTTTTCAAATAACTCCATCTAAACACCTGTTTCACCCCTTCTCTATGTGGATGAGTTCGGGAGCCTGTGGGGAATTCTGCAGATGGGTTTCCCTGATCCTGCCTTTGGAATCGGCCTAACCATTTCTGCCGCCCTCCAGTTTCGCCACTCTCGCTCTTCCTGTTGCCTCTTTCCTTTGTTCCCCATCTCTTAGCTATAGTTCTGGCTTGATTTTGGAAGAAAAAAACAAGTGCATTTGTTCACATCAATTTTAATTCTTTTATTTATCCCATTCTCTCACACAACTCTATTTGCACTCCACTAGCTTTGAGACTGTCAGTAACTTATTACTTGTCTTCAGAGCTTGCCTTTTTCTGATCTGTAAAATTGGAATATTTGTTGTCCTGCCCGCCTTCTGACCTAGTATAGTAGCTTGCCTGGGCTACTACATAGATAACTCAGTTAACTTTCCAAGGAGAAAAGAACCAGCTGTTCATGAAGAGGTTGGACAGAGTCAGACTCAAGGATGATGTGAAAATCTTCCCTGGGTCAATGAAAATGCAGTCAGGATCTCTGTTTTCCATCCTATTTCCACATCAACAACTTAGAACAACCCTTTACCTCAGTCAACAATACCCTGTGGGAGACACAGAAGTTTACCCAAGCTGAGAGAGAGAAGGCAATTGCCCCTCCCTCACCTAAGACCTAGATGACCAGGGGTCTGCTCAGAACTTGGAAGAACATTATTTCCTCCATTTCCCTGCTTTTCTGCTCCCTCCTATTTTCTTCTAAGTAAAACACTTTGTTCTCATCCATCAATAAATGTCATCTCCTATTTTTTATGGTTGGTATTCTCTTTAGATTTCCTACCTTACAAACCCCCGGGTTTGTCTCTGGCCAGTGTGGGCTCACTTGATGTGAACCACTATTCACTCAGTCCCTTAGGCAATATCTTTGCTCCCAAGGGTCTATAGAGCCTGGGGACAATGTAGGACTTCCAGGCATTAAAGTCAAGTGAGAATTTGGCCTCCAGAAAGGAGGCCAAATAAGCTTACTGGGGTCACAGGGGACAAGGCCTAGAAGCCTTCATGGGATGAAGAGGGGAAGAGGCCAGGAAAGGGTACTGACTTTAAGTACCTTCTGTTTAAGGTACTAAGCTTCCCAGTGAGAGAGCTGGACTCTTTCCCTTCCCATTTGCCTTTCAAGAAAGCAGAGGGTAAAGTATTAATCACAGATTATCCTGTTCCTAGGAATCAATCCACGTGGCCTCCCATGTCCTCTTGGGAACTTTCTCCACTGACAAAGTAGCTGGCCCTTGTGAGGAAAGACGGGACCCCGGTCAGGGCTGGGTGGCAGTGAGTGTGACTGTGCTGGTGGAAATGAAAGGACCGACCCATAGGAACTGGCCTGGCCCATGGGCAGGGAGTGCTATTCCTTCCTTTCTGGCTAGGGCTGGCTATGCAGGAGGCTTGGCTCGTGTGTGAGTATTATCAGCGCATGACTCTTTGAGCAAAGCATTGCCTGACTCATTTGGCAGTCTGAGCAATCTGCACAGTGCTATGTGATAATGAGGCTTCCTTGGCAACTCACAGAAGTGAATACAGAGTGTGATTTCCACCTGGCTGGGGCAGGCCTGCTGGGTGCTCAGGACGGCAAAGGAGAACCAGATAGGGCAGGTGTCTGCTCTGCTGCCCCTTTCAGGGTCCTCTGCCTCTGGGACCGGGGAACTGTGCAGGGGCTGCAGGATTCTCCTTCCCAGATGTGAGGCCAGCCATTGTTTTCCCTCTGTGTTTGTGCCTCCCACTCTTTAACCAGACTCTGTTGGCTGGAGCTGACAATGTCTGACTTTCCTTGTCAGAACAAAGAGACCATATTCCTCAACTGAGGGATCTTGACTCAAATTGTGCTCGGTTAGAGGCAGAGGTCCCTTTTTTTGTGTGGGGGGCATGACTCTGGGAAGGTAGGAGTGGATAGAATGTAAGAGAAGGAGAGGATGGATGGTTGGCCTCTTGATGAATTATGCAGATCCCCAGGCCCACAGAAACCCTGTTGCTTTTGTTGCTCTGGTACTAGAAGAGATAGTTGGGGTAGTGGTGCATGTGAGGTACCTTGATTTTAGGCAGGCACCTTCTCTAGAAGAAATAGTTGGGTAATTTGGCGGTGGTGGCGCACACCTTTAATCCTAGCACTTGGGAGGCAGAGGCAGGCAGATCTCTGAGAGTTTGAGGCTAGCCTGTGCTACAAAGTGAGTTCCAGGAAAGGCACAAAGCTACACAGAGAAACCCTATCTCAAAAAAACCAGAAAAAGAGAAAAAAAAAGAAAGAAAAAAATAAAAAAAAGAAAGAAAAAAAGAAAAAGAAATAGTTGGGGTAGCAGTGCATGTGAGGTACCTTGATTCCAGGCAGGCACCCTCTCTATCACCCTGACATTTTGCCCTTCCTTTGAGAGAGCAAAATATCTCTGAGGTCCTCTAGGATGCTTTGTGATGCTGCAGAGGAGTCAGAACTTGGGGCAGAGGCCAAACAAAATGGTGTTGCTCTTGCTTAGTGCCCTGTTAGCTGGTTGGGGCTGGTGTCACTGGCTTAAATGCAGGGAGGCATGAGAGAGGGCAGGCAGACTCAAGAAGGAATGACCAATATAATGGAGTGAGGTACTCCCCAGGAGGAAGTAAAAAGCCAACTTTAAAAAAAGAGAGTAAGAGAAGGAAAACATTTGGGGAACAAGTCCAGATCGAAGACATCATGTAAAGCGACCACGCAACAGTAGTTCTGGGCACATCTGGCCACAGGAGGGAAGGAGCCAGCAAAAAAGCTGAGCTGGGCAAGATGCTAAATAGCCAGCAGAGACACGGACCAGCTCTGCCCTCTCCCTTCTGCTGTAGACAGCATTTTTCCAGCAGTCTCCTTCCTCACCAAGTCATTCCTAGTTCTGTCTGACAGGTCGTAGAGGTGTCGAGCAGGCACGGTCCTCGCCCTGAAGCTGGGGCTGACCCAAGAGACTGGAAAGAGAGAGACTACTGCAAAGAAGGCCTGCTCCGGGGGCTCAGACTCAGGGACGAAGACGTGGCTCTTCCTCTGTTGCCAAGGATGCAGGCAAA
The DNA here is from genome assembly GCF_949786415.1 of Peromyscus eremicus. Taxonomy (NCBI): domain Eukaryota; kingdom Metazoa; phylum Chordata; class Mammalia; order Rodentia; family Cricetidae; genus Peromyscus; species Peromyscus eremicus. Next base: position 51,452,166 of record NC_081418.1, read on the forward strand.
ACTAAGCCCTAAGAGCCAGTTTGGGATGGAGCTGAGCACCAACCCCCCGCTCCCCCAACCCCAACCAGATTTTCACATGTGACTTCTCCCACAGTCCAGCAGACCCTGGGTTAAAGGAGGGAGGGCCTAGTAGAGGCAGCCTGCCCGCAGAGCCCCTGCTCTGCTCCGGCACCCCACCTCCCTGCTCTCACATCTCTAAAAGGCTGACGAATGCAGTGGTTAGTCACGACTATCTGGATCCGCGTCCTTTCTTCCACTTATGGGGTTCCTGTTAGCAACCGGCTCCGTTCTCCACCCAGGACTAAAGACAGCACCTGTGAATTAAGGATGAGCTAGAGTCCCAGGAAGGGCAGCACTTGCCTAGCACAGATGAAGTGAGCCACAGGGGATCATGTGCTTGCCCTGTGCTTAGGAATCCAGCTGTCACAGCATGTTGCATAGAAGACAGTCACCACTGGTGGCTCTCCTGTGCAGGAGTCTGAGTGGGTGGTCTGCCTGTGCTTGAAGTGCCCCCCCTCTTCTCCCTGCCCCAGGGCTAAGGTATACCTGACCCTATCCTCTCACAGGTTCCAATGCTAACTGCTTCCCTCCTGCTTCCTCATAGACCTGCGCAGAATGACAGCTGGCTTCATGGGTATGGCGGTGGCCATCATCCTCTTCGGCTGGATCATCGGTGTGCTGGGCTGCTGCTGGGACCGAGGCCTTATGCAGTATGTGGCAGGGCTTCTCTTCCTCATGGGAGGTAAGGCTGAAAGCTGCTGATGGGGAGGGGGAGACTGGGAACATCCTGCTGACTGTGGAGATGTGGTAAGAGGATAGCACAGAGGGGTGTGGCCAACACAGTTCTGTCTGCTCCCTCATCTGTTGGTTCATCAACAGTCTGTTCCTGTCACCTGTTGACCGCTCTACTAGCTATTAGTGATGCAAAGGGAAATGAGACATGGTCCTCAGTGTCGAGAGCCTTGGGGACCTCAGTGCTTAGATGGAAGGGAGACACTGTGGCTATGAACTCACATGACAGCAGTTGGAGACCTCAGACTTGGAAGCATGAAACCAGGATATGCTGGGCACTTTACCCTCCCTTGCCCTGTATTTTAGTGGTAGACCCAGGAAGGAGGCATTTCTTCTCCAAAGGTCCATGCTCATCCTTGATTTATGGTTTAACAAAGGCGGTGGCGGCACAAGACTAGATCCTCCCATTTCTGTTCCCTTTTCGTACTGCTTTCATAGCCACTGAGTCAGCCCAGTGGCTGTTAGCAGACTCGGGATCTAGAACTGCGTAGTTAGGAGCGAACAGGTTCTAGTCCAAGCCAAATAAAAGTTTTCTCGCCATCTACTTGGGCATCTTCCTTCCCTTTGGAGTCTTCTGGTTTGGGGCTTAGCCTAGAGCTCAAGCTTTGGACTGCCTGGAACAGGTGGATGGGTGAGTTGTGTGTTGTCTGGAGGAAGAGAATGAGTGTGGATGGACAGAATTAGAAATGCTTGTGGGAGGAAGAGAAAACTAGTCCCACACAGGAAGCAGATGTCAGTCCAGCTTTGGGCATCGTGCAGGTGCTTGACCGGTCTCTTTTGGGCCAGTTTCTGAGCTGAGGAGAGAAAGATGGAGTGGGCTGTGGGACTCTTTATCTACAGGCCAACCTGAGGAATGGGGAAGCTTGTCCCTCCCTGTGCACAGAGAGACATCTGGGGCACAAAAAGCTCTGGTTTAGGGGAGGAAGAGGAGGAGGGCTCTGCAGGAAGGACTTGGGCCCTCAACTTTTGCTCTGTTCCTTGAAGCATAGCTACTCTGTGTCACACATGAAGGCAGGCTTCCCATGGAGCTGATACTTAGGGGACTCACATGTCATCAGAGTCAGGATGTCCCCATTGCCAGAGCTGCCACCCCTGGGGCCCACACCTGTGCTTAAGGCAGAGGCTCAGAGAGTGAGAGGGGCATGGTGGCTCTGTGATTGAGATTCTATATAGATGTCACCATCCCCCAACACAGACTTACGTTCTGTGGGCTCCCCCTTTCTTCATTAAAACAGGGACTCAAATTCGCTGATGGTCCTCACACTGTATCTTACCAGAAGAGTCCGTTTGTCTCCCCTTTGTAATCCACCTTTCATGTGGCTCTTCAAAATATAAAAAAAGATAAAAAGCAAAGCATCTGTATCCTCTTTGTAGTGAGGCTGTAGCCTGTTTGTAGGGCAGCTGTGTCCTGTTAGTAGTGAAGCTGCATCCTGTTAGTTGTGAGGCTGTATCCTGTTTTAGTGAGACTGCATCCTATTTTAGTGAGGCTGTATTCTATTTTAGTGAGACTGTATCCTATTTTAGTGAGGCTGTATCCTGTTTTAGTGAGACTGCATCCTATTTTAGTGAGACTGTACCCTATTTTGGTGAGGCTGTATCCTATTTTAGTGAGACTGTATCCTATTTTAGTGAGGCTGTATCCTGTTTTAGTGAGGCTGTATCCTGTTTGTAGTGAGACTGTATCCTGTTTGTAGTGAGACTGTATCCTATTTGAATGAGGCTGGATCCTGTTTGTAGTGTGGCTGTATCCTGTTTGTAGTGAGGTTGTATCCTGTTTATAGTGAGGCTGTATCCTATTTGAATGAGGCTGGATCCTGTTTGTAGTGTGGCTGTATCCTGTTTGTAATGAGGTTGTATCCTGTTTGTAGTGAGGCTGTATCCTGTTTGCTCTTTGGAGACACAGAACAGGCTCTGATGAGGCACTTTCCTGAGACTGGAGAGAGGTCTCCTGGGTATCACAGAGAAGCTGAGCAAACAGGCTTCAGACTGAGCTCCCAGGTGGGGGGCTTGCTGTCTTCCATCTCTAGTCCTTGCCTAGCATTTGCTATGCTTGGATGCCTTCTTCACTGGCCGTTCACTTCAGGCAGGAACAAGGCTCAGAACCTGGGACCTTTCAACTCTGAGAGCGTTTCAAAGGACTTCAGTTAACTTGTGGACGAACAGCCAGAATGCCATTGACTCGCTTATCTTTTTCAGCCAGGCCATGGGGGTAGGTCAAATAATAACAGGCCAGAGTTGCATGGTAATGGCTAAGCTGAAAGCTGTGACTACAGTGAGGTCACTGGGTCACCTCCCACTCACTGGAGGCCTTAGGACAAAAGGCAAGAGGACAGAAGCTGTGGGCAGGAGGGTGCCTGGAGCCCCGCCCTCCTACTTCTGGGGCACCTCCTAGATGTCTGGAGCTCCAGGATAGATTAGGAGCTGCAAACTCCATTCTGAAGACGGAACGAATGGGAGCCTTGCTCTCTTTACCCCAGGCAGTCCTCACCCATTTTCAGTCAGAGCTTCCCGGAAAGCTTTGAGTAAGCCGTGATGCAGGCCAATCAGGACCAACCCCACAGAGCTTTTGGTGTATACTCCATGTGCAAATAGAGCCGAGAATCAGCGAGCCCTTCCAGCTCCCACTTTGTACGGTATCAGAGAACACTCATGCATGCATACGTGTGCGCACACACACACACACACACACACACACACACTCATGCACACATGCACACCTCCACACCTCCAGTAGCTGGAAGGCCTGCCCAAGCCCTGACTACTGGGAGGTGCACGCAAATCTGCCCTTCTTGGATACGTGATACATAGTTTTAAAATGGCAAATCCGTACTTTTGATAAAGTGTGACAACCGACTCTAGAGAAGCTGCTCTTCCCACAGCCACTTCTTGCTGATCAGAGCACAGTCCAGGCTAGGCAGAGTCTGATTCGTTCCCAGGTCACAAAGCCTTCTCTTCCCCCGGGAGGTTTTTTTTTTTTTTTTAATTGGAAGTAAAGCAATATACTCATGAATGAAGCTGGGATGGGAAGAGAAGTGGTATCCGTACACTTCTGGGCACTATCAGGACCTGAAATAACAAGGGCATTAATACCAAAGCCATTGACTTCTCATCCCTTGAATGGTGGGGTTTTCTTTTTTGGAAGTTCTGCCATACCCCTCCTTCTCCAGTTGGCATCCTTTGCAACTGGGAGAGACACAGCTCTGGGAGTTCAGCAGCCCAGGGCAACTGCATGCTCTGACTTAGGAAAATAAGTCATGTTCCACTGGTCTTGTTAAAAATACGTATGTTGGAGAAGGATATGGTTCAAGATCAGAGGCTGAATTCCTGGCCCTGCTCAGTTGTGATAGTTCAACTGAAGGACCAGTCATGAACCCAGAAGAAATGTCTGGACCTGGAGAACCAGAGACATCCTAGCATGAACCTGTCCCAGAACCTGAAAGGTCTGTTCTCCCGGGGTCAGTTTCCTCTAGATGACCTTACAGAGTAAGCCACCTGTTCTAGCCATCTCCAAGACACACCACCACCATTAGTCACTGAAACTGCATAGATAGTCTCCAAATGTGACCTTGTAGCCTTCTCTTGGGTAGAGCTCCCTCGGGTGTCTATTACTGAGCAAAGCCAGGTCCCCAATGGTTATTTTGGGCTGGAAGCTATGCCGGTAGAGACCAAGAGCAGCTGTATCTGGAGCCGGCCAGACGTGAGTAGGTAAACAGGTAAAGGGGAAGATTTGGCAAGAAAGAAAGGGGCACATTTGGGATGGGGAGATGACTCAGTCAGTAAAGTGCTTGGCCTGGGGGCCCGAGTTCAGTCCTCAGAGCCTATCTAGAAAGGATAGGTGTGATGGTGGGTGCTTGTTATACCAGCAGTGGGAGGCAGAGACAGGTGAATCCTTGGAGTTCACCTGCCAGTTAGCCTAGTCCGATCAGCAAGGTCCAGGCCAAGGAGAGACATGTCTCAAAAACAACGTAGACAGCTCCTGACAAATGACAGGAAAGGTTAAACTCTGGCCTCCATACGTACACATATGCACATGCACCTACACACTCACACTTACATGCACACATACAACACACATATACTCACATATGTACACACACCTGTGTGTACCTACACACACAAACCTGTAACACACACAATTATTTTAAGTGGAGAAGTATATTTGGAATCAAGATTCCAACTATTGAGTTACAACTCTAAGTAAAGTAATTCATCAAACATATGAGGCATCATCTACATTTTAATTAATTTAAATTTCTGTGCTATGCCACTTCTTGCCTAGATATGTGTTTTTCAAGTTATAAATACATATGTAAATATATATTTATAATTGTCTTCACACCCTCTTCTCTGTTCCAATGGGAAGATGGCCTCCATTGGACATTTATCTGGTCTATATCTGACCATTTCAGAGTTAAAGAGAGGGTGCCTCACACACTGCGCAATAACTACCAACAAACTGTTAAATCGATATTCAAGCCAGAGGAAACTATTAATTAAGCAGGGCAGCATGTTTGGCCAGGAGGCTGGGGGTGGTGGGTGGGATCCAGCTTCTCTTTGGCAGCACCTCTGCAGATCTAGCCCAGACTGGTACAGCCCCGTGTGGGTGCGAGCAACCATCATAATGAATCATCAGCGACATTCAGAGGCCTGGGAACAGGATAACACAGGGACAGACGATGCGGCGCAGGAGCACATGACTGCTCTGCTCACATGTGACTCCCTCTCTGGAAGCTTCTTAGGCACAAAGCTTTAAAAGATGAGTTGGAATAGCTAGTCCATGTTCATAGCATCAAGAACCTTCCCACAGTCCTCCCATAATTGTTGGAAGTCTTCCTTCCTCTTTACTCCCAGCCAGGGCTAAGGCTCCACCATCTTTTGTCTAGACTAGCACTGGCAAGTCCCTTGCTGGCCACCCTGACTCCATTATGGCCATGCCATGATTAATCCTGAACAGAGCAGTTAACATGAACTTTTATTTTATTTTATTACATTTTGTGTGTGCGTGTGTGTGTGTGTGTGTGTGTGCGTGCGCGTGCACGTGTGCGCGTGCACTGTGGCATACATGTAGAGACTAGAGGCTAGCCCTGGGGAATGGGTTCTCTCCACCATGTGGATCCCAGGGATCAGACTCAGGTTGTCAGGCTTGGTGGCAAGCGCCTTTACCCACTGGGTCATCTTGCCATCCCAGCATAAATGGTTTAAACTAGGAACCAGATGTGTCGCTCACCTCCTGTCACTAGTAGTCTAATGACTTGCAATTGAACTTAAAATAAAACCCAAATTCCTTCCTTTCTTTAAGAGTTTCCACATCCCGGTTGACCTTGCCTTTCTCAGCTGCCTTTCTGTTTTCCTGTGCATACACTGTTACCCTCACGCCTCTTCACCCATACTGGTTGCCTTTCTGTCCCAACACATACAAAGGTTGCTTCAGGCCCTGGAGCTGCCTGGTATCTTTAACCAAGGAACAACTCATGGATGCTTCCTTCCTTAGGTTCACATCCCTATTCCAAGGTTCCCCCTCAGAGTCTCCTTGACTGGCAATTCAGTGGACATGCCCAGCATGCTTTACAGTTTAATTAACTTAAATTTCATTAGTGTGCCTCTTCATGCCTAGCTATATGTTATTTTGGGTTTTGTTGCTATTTTATTAAGCAGCTTTAAACATTTATTATCTCATAGTTTCCCTGAATAAGAATTCCAGGTGTAGCTTACCAGGGGTCTCAGCCGAAGATCTTACTAAACTGTGCTCACGTTTGTGGCTGGGTTCTCCTTTGAGGCTTAAGATTCTTGCCAGGGTCACAGTGTTGATGATGGAATTCCTCTCCTTGCAGGGGTTAGAACCCATGGAAGCTAGCTTCTTCAAAGCCACCAAGAGAGGCTCTGCTCTTTAGTAAACACTTAATTTTTAGAACACTTTCAGATGTAAGGGAAATTGAGAGCTAGTGGGATGGCTCAACAGGTAAAGATGTTTGCAGCCAAGTCTGGTGACCTGAGTCCAATCCCTGGGACCTATAGGGTGGAAGCTGAGAGCTAAAAACCACAGACTACCCTCTAACTTCCACATGTGTGATGTGGCATGCAAGTGTGCACACACACAAGCATAATTAATTAATTTGTAGAATTGAGCAAGCGTTAACAAGAGTTAGGGTATCACACTCAGTCCATACACCCAATTTCTTCTTTTATTACTATGTTTGCATTATTGCGGCACATCTGTTACAGGGGATGAATGAATATTGGTGCATTATTATTAACTAAAGCTCCTGGCTCATTCAGATCCTTGTAGGTTTATCCAGTGTCCTTTTCTGTTCCAGGAGCCCATCCCTGGCACCAAGATGCATTCAATGCTACTGTTTCTCTAGGTTTCTCTTGGCTGTGGCACCTCCCTAAGTCTTATTTGTTTCAGATGACCCTGGCAGTTTTGGAATATTGACCAGGCCTATTATAGGATGCTCTTCTTTGGGGACTTACTGTGATTTTTTTTTTCATTATTAGACTGAATTATGGTTTTGGGGAGGGAGATCACAAAGGCAAAGGGCCATTGATATCCCATCATTTAAACATGACTCATACTCATGACTGTCGAGGTTGCTTTGATCGTTTGGAATAGGTAGTGTTTCTCCTGTCAATTCTTTTTTTTTTTTAAGATTTATTTTTTTTATTATGTATACAGTGTTCTGTGTTTGCCTGCAGGCCAGAAGAGGGCGCCAGATCTCATTACAGATGGTTCTGAGCCACCATGTGGTTGCTGGGAATTGAACTCAGGACTTCTGGAAGAGCAGCCAGTGCTCTTAACTGCTGAGCCATCTCTCCAGCCCCCCACTGTCAATTCTTTTCCTCCCCCATGTCTATACTGTATCCCCCTGAAGACAGCCATTGTGTGTATAGTCACCCAGGAGGAATGGGGTGCAACGATGGAGTCCCGGGGTGGAAACCCTCCCGTAGGGTAGAGCAGTCATGGAAATAATTTGGAGTTATTCTAGATGGAGTATTTGTCTCTTGCTGTCCACATTTAATTCACTTGGTCACTCTTTTATATTGGTGTGGACTCAAGGGCATTGATTTTGTCGTTTGAATTATAGTCCAGTGCTGCTTCTCTTGGTCCTTCCAGCTCTGCCAGCCTTGGCATTTGAGAAGTCTTCTAATTGGTTCTTGTGCCCTTTGACATAGCCCGATATGTGGGGTTTTGTTTTCTGCTGTTTTATGTTCGGTTGGTTCCTTGTTTGTACACTCACTTTTGAACACCACCACGAGGCGCTCCAGGCCATCTTGTGTGTTTTCTGCTCCCACCCTGTACCATCTTTCCACCGAGATCTGTTTCTTTTTATTAGATAATGGCATTAGAAACCAAGATCTGGGGACAAGGTGTCTGGAATCATAACACTCTGTGTTTGCTCATCATTTCTCTCCCTGCACTGATACCCATGCTCCACAAACATCAAGCCTGTCTGCCTTAGTTACAGAATGCCTCCACTAAGGTGTCTCCTGGGTCAAGAGCATGTCTGCAGCCTGATAAATAGCTGCTGAGTGACTATGTTGGAAAAGTAAATTATATGGAAGGAATAGAAAGTGTTTTGGTTTTGTGCAGCATTCTCCTAAAGCACACAGCCTTATCTATAGTCCCTACTGTAACAATATTCCCTTTCATGGGCCTCCTCCTCTTTTCACATTTACTGAGCAGTACTAGAACCTATCTTCTCTTGTTACAAAATGTCTTCAGTTCCTATAGGAAGCAGAATATGAGTGAGACCTGAATTCATGGGGTTTCTGACCTTAACCTGGACTCCTTGAGCCTTAGAAATAGAAAAGATTTTAGACACTACCCAGCCGGACCCCTTGTGGTTTAGATAAGGGCAGTTGTGTTCTGTCTTCCAGATCACCCAGCTAGTAGCTGGCAGAAATGAATCTTAAGCCTGGTCCAAGACACTGGCCTGTATTCTTGCAGCCTAGACTGCTGCCTCTGGCCTGGGTACCCATGCTGAACATTTCTGTGTCTCACTGAACTCCAGTTCTGTGCCTTTCTGCAAGTGCCAGTATTTCCACAATTTCTCTTAATGCCTTCTGCACTGCCCTGTAGCTGAAGTTTTCCTGTGTCCACCCAGCTCCTGAAGCTGCTCAGACCCAAGTAAATGCACAGAGACTTATATTACTTATAAACGGTATGGCTGTGGCAGGCTTCTTGTTATCTAGTTCTTATATTAACCCATTTCTATTCTCTATAAGTTGCCACGTGGCTTGTGGCTTACTGGTACTTTTACATTTTGCTTCCTTTGTATCTGGCTGGTGACTCCTGACTCAGCCTTCCTGTTCCCAGAATTCTCCTCTCTCTTTGTCCCGCCTATACTTCCTGCCTGGCTACTGGCCAATCAGCACTTTATTTATTAACTAATCAGAGCAACACATTCACAGCATACAGAGTGATATCAACAGCACTGCCCCCCCCACACAGTGCTTTATATTTCCTTTGCCCCCTTCTCAAAGCACATAGGAGGCATATGAAGGAGATGGTGGCCAGGACTGGGTACATGGATGGTAATGGGGAAAAGGAAACAGGGAAAGGTTCTTTTCATACCATCCATGATTGGTGTGGCCTCTTCTACCTTGCCATTCCATCAAGAGGAATGAAGAGAATTCTCTGAAGAAGCTCTAGCTATCAGTTTTGAATGATTGTTGTGATATATAAATCAATGATGCCATGTGTTTGGCATAGGTAGACAACTGTGCGTTAAACCCCCAGACTCTCAGCATGATGCCCCTCTTCTGGCAGATGAAGATCTTGCTTAAGGGCAGAAATTTTGAAAACTTGAGTTTGGCATGATCATCAGTGGCATTAAGTATGTGTCTTAAGCACTGTTTCATTTAGGTACCAAAGTGATTTCTTAAGGAGTCCTATAAGCGTTCAACTTTCCCATCAGCCTTTTCTCCCAGCCTCCCCCCATTGCCAGTCCCTAGCTCTGGCCTGCTTGGAAACAGGAGTTTTTATAAGGTCAAGAGATACTAAATTTTAAACTTCATGTCTCCAGGTCATGACTTCAAAACTCATTGGTCAGAGAGGGGAGATACTAAGCAGAGGGCCAGGTAAATTAGATATTCCAGGAAGAGAGAATAAATCCAATAAGCCAGTGACTTGGCAATATGCAAAGCTAGTAATAAATGGCAGCTCTTACTATGATGTATATGACCTAAGCAAAGTCCATTCTAATAAGCAGAGACATGCTCAGGGTCTGTCACAGCCAATCAGAAATGGCTCTGACATAAAAAACAAAACAAAACAAAACATACATTTACCCTGCTGATCTGCTTTTGTAGTTTGATGTGAGTCTTCACCAGAACACATAACTCTGACCCAGACATTTTGCCTTACAGTCTTTCAAAATCTTAAGCAGATGTTTACAGTCTAGTTCACATCCAGAATGTTTCTTGCCCCTTGCAAGGTACATACCTGAATATTTATTAGCATTTTATAATTACATTCAAAACATGTCCTTAAAGGGTATATTTTGACAGTAAATGTCATTTAGGGGAGGAGACATGTTGTCGGGAAGATTGGGAAATAACATCTAGGTTTACTTTATATAGATCGTGTGGCCAGGGTAGATCACTCTAGCAATCCAAGCAGCAGGAAGATTTCAGACCCCCAAGGGTTGTAAAATGTCCACCAATGCTGCCTCTTCTGTTGTAAATATCAGCCTCAGAACAGAACAGTAAGCATCCCTGGCCAAGCCAACTGTGGTGCATGAGGGTCACATCAGGAGGCTCTAAAACCTACTCAGAAAATATTCAAGAACGCTACACTTCCATGCCCAGCTGAGATAGGGGACGCTTTCTTCTTGAATTCCAAGATAAAATGCTGAAATATAGAACAGGGCAGGGGGTGGAAATGGAGGTGGTTGGTGAAGGTATTAAGAAAGTTGATATAGAAATTCAACCCTCACCTCTTAGATGTTCCTAGGCACACTTGCTCATAGGAGCCCCCTTCCATATCCTGCTTCCTAACTGGGGGCCCAGAATCCTTGTTCAGGAAGCAGAGTCACCCAATGAAAAGAGATAATTATGGGTTTTTCATGAAGATGCAGTCCAGGACCAAAGGAACATTGTACTAGCCATGTGACATTGGGACATTCCTTATCTGCCTTTCATGCCTTGCTTCAATTTTCTCATCTATTAAAAAGAGCTAATAATAGTTCTCAATTCAAGCATAGCTGTGAGAATTACAGAGTTAACTCATCTGAAGGACTTATAACAATGCCAGGCAGTGTTCTCATAAAATTTTTGATATTATTATTTTGGCACTGAGATATTTCCTTTCTTAATTTGTTTTCATTTTTGTTATTATTTTTATGTGTATGGGTGTTTTTGCCTGCATGGATGTTTGTATACAACATGTGTGCAGTGCCCACAGAGGCAAGAGAGGGTGTCAGATCCTCTAGAATTGAAGTTACAGATGGCTGTAAGCCACTATGGTTAGTTCTGGGAACTGAACCCCCTAGGGTCTCTGGGAGAAAGAGCAGTCAGTGTTCTTAACTGCTGAGCCATCTCCCCAACCCTTGAGATACCTCTTTTTTAAAATAACTACCTTCAGTGACACTCCTTTCCTGCCTCAGTAGCTTTATGTCATTGTTACCAATACCACCAAGACACTTTGTGGTATGTGTTGTGGAGATAGGAAAATGAATCCTCATACAGATAATTCCTCTCAGTTTAATCCCTACCCTAGTATCTCATCCCTTCATTCAGTAAATACTGAGTTCTTCCTGTGTACCACATACCGCTTACCTGGGATACAGTAGAGAAGCAGAGAAAGTCTGTGAAGCTCACATTCTAGTGGGAAGGACAGAAAACTAAGCAAGTACCATGATTATAGAAAATGTTAGGTGACAAGCAGTGTAGAGGGAAATAGGAACAGGAAGGAGAAAGTGAGGGGACATTGCAGATGGGGTAGAACATGCAAGGCTTCCAGCAGGGGCAGGAGGATCCTGCATGTAGGGTAGTAATAGGCTACAAGAAGACATTGGGGGGAACCATTCCTTACAAAAAAAGACCCCAAGATGAACAAAGCACTTGGAATGTTAATGCAACTATTAGGTCTAAAGAAATTGAGCATGAGGATGAGTGTGACAGGTGCAGAGTGGGATGGAAATGGAGGTGATACAAAACAGGTAGACAGGTCATGAGGGGCCTTTAAGGTCATGGTCAAAGGCTTGATTTATTGAAGGGACATCAGTTTCCATTCTGCCCTGTCATCTATCAATTGCACAAAACATTCAATATTATATGAGTTTATCTGCTTCCCTGGCTACCTTCTAGGGTGTGTACTGTTGGAGACTCTATAGCCTGGTACTCATAGTTTCAGTAGGGGTAGGGAGTACTGTGTCCATGCCTGGGGTAGGTAGCCATATTAGGCGTAGGGTACTAACAGGGTGTTCCCAGTAGTTAGTGTAGTGGTATACATCCAAGAGCACTCTGCCTCACTAGGGGCCCAGTGCAAAATTGAAACCATAACCCCCTTGTGCAAACACTGAGAATTCAAGAGAGCATGTCTGCAAAGCCATCTGGTTCTCCAGCACTGTCCAGAACATTCAAATATCTTGTAGCTAGAACAGAATTCTTTTGTTGCAGAGCCCCTGGGAGATCTTCTAAGAACATATCCGCTCTCTATCCCGCTTGCAGCTCCCTTTCTCCATAACACAGGCCAAGTCTGCTGTTGTGATGACTGAATAAGCATCATGTGAGTTCCTTTTCTTGTGTCCCAGGATGGCCCCAAATGTTGAAAAGGCAACCCATCAAGAAGAGAAGGCTGGCCCGATTGCTTGTGTGGTAAAGGAGAGTAGCACCTCACACACTCGCGTTGAGCCTCAGAAGGGAAATCAAACGTATTATAACTAGAATCCTGTATTAAGGCATCTTTTCCATGTGGTATTTGACTAAAGCAGTGTAAGAGTAATGGCACCAAGATTGAGTAAGAATAAGGACATGTTAGAATTGAAGGATACAGCGAGGTGAGGATTTAAAGGTGAAAGATTCAAAGAATTTTAGGGTGTACCCCATCTGTGGATGCTTTTGATGGAACACTTGATGGGTCTTTGGGGGGAAGTTCCTTTAATGAATAATTAAATCATCTTTTGGGCAGGATAGCCCCAAGAGTGGGACAGCAAAATCACATTAATAAATATAGCGAGGCCTAGTATTGGTTCTCAGTATCCAGAATGAGGATAGGGTAGATGATTTTGTTTTTCTTCTCACAGAGAATGGATAATTTTTCCATAGTCCAGAACCTCCCCAGTTGGCTTTTCTGTACTAGCACAGAAATATCTGAGTTGGTGAATCAATATGGTTCAGACTGGGACCAAGATACCCTAAGACACCATCTCTCAGCACCAAGCAAGACATTGCCTTTCCAGGCACAGAAATGATGCCACCACTGTATTGAATCTTGGTCCACTCGATACAAGGAACTTCCCATAGACAGAAGTACAGAATTAAGGACAGGCATGAGAAGAGAGAGAGGCAGGGCAGTGGGAAAACTCTCTCCTCTGATGGGTGGTTGTTGAGAAAGAACAGGTTGCTCTACCCACTCAGCAGAAGAGAAAGCCCTGAGAATGCAGTGAAGATGCCACAGTGACCAGTTACCATGGAAACTTAGGAAATCTCTAAAGCAACTTCAAAAGACTTCCTTCCTATTGCTCTTCTGGCTTCTTCCTACCGAGATGGACAAATTTCAAGGAAAGGGAACTTGTCACCCAAGCACTGGTCCTTAAAACAAATCATAAGTCAAAGAAAAATGATGGTTTCTGCAGCAAATGGAGACCTATTGGGCTTAAAAGCTGCCCCAAGGAAACTATGAGGGAGGAATAGGCGGAGAGTGAGGAGGTGTGTTCTCTCTCCTGTCCCCTGGGAATGGAAATGTTAGAAGGAGGCGCAGAGATGACAGTGAAGAAATTAAAGACAGTGAGAAGTGGCCCCAAATAGCCAGGCTGGGTCATCTGTCCTCTTGTGGCTCCTTATCATCCCCAGTACTTGAGTGGCTGAGATGCATTGTGCCTACCAAAGTCTGCAGGATGAGACCAAAGCCAGTATACCAGACATCGGTCCAACCAGACCAGATCCCATTAAGCAAGCCCCTGTGGTACATAAAGTACATCCCCAATGGGCAAGTGGAGTATTCAGACAGGATTTAGGGCCTCCTGCTCCCCCTACTACTGGAAATTTAGAGAACTGGCTAAAACTGGAGAACCTGGGAGAAAGACCTGAAGGCAGCCCATGTGTCGGATAATGAGGTCCACCTTGGACCCAGAACTACATCTGTACCTCACTGCGGATAAAGTAGATGAATCATAGCAAGCCCAATCTATTTAGTCATCCATACTATGCCAGGATCTTGGGATCCTAGGGGATAGTGACCTTGAAGAGATTTTAGGAACATGGCCCTGGATGGCCAAGTGGATTCTGCTCTGGTGGACAAACATTTTCATCTTGACAGAACTTGGATTGCTGGGATGGATAGGTTAGTGCTTGTATTTTATTACCAGGTTGAAAGTAATTAGAAAATGAGCGTGGGGAGAACTGCCCTACATCCAAGACACTTTCCTAGTATTAGAGCTTGCTTATACCTTCTATTCTGATTTGGGGCTTGGAAACACATATACAAACACTATCAAAAAGTCAAGGGTATCCAAAATGTGGGTATGCAAAGGCAAGCATTCATACTTCAGTGAACCATTTGAACCCACCCAATGCTTGTTAGTCATGCAATAGACAACCAGCTATTAAGTACCTACTAAGTTCTGCATACTGTAGAAGATGAAACTTTTTCTAGCCTTGGAGTTGCTTCTGGTCTTAGAGAAGAATCGACACCTAGATGACTTAGTATGACAAACTAGCTGTTCTTCTTTTCCTTGCTAATACCTTTAACTACAAAATTTTAAGAAAAAGAGAAGGGTGATGGTGATTCTAAGTAATTCTAGTCTCCTGAAGAGGTGCTGATCACCCGAAAGGGTGGAGAGGGAACATATATGACCTGACGTCTTAGTCAAGGTTACTATTGCTGTGATGAAACACCACGACCAGAGCAACTTTGGGAGGAAAGGGTTTACTTGGCTTATGTTTCCACATTGCTGTTCATCATTAAAGGAAATCAGGACAGGGACTCACGCAGGGCAGGAACCTGGAGGCAGGAGCTGATGCAGAGGTCATGGCGGAGTGCTGCTTACTGGCTTGCTTCTCATGGCTTGCTCAACCTGCTTTCTTATAGAACCCAGGACCACCAGCCTAGGGATGGCACCATCCACAATGGGCTGAGCCCTCCTCTAATAAAATGCCCTACAGGCTTGCCTGCAGCCTGATCCTATGGAGGCATTTTCTCAACTGAGGCTCCCTCCTCTAGCTAGCCAGGCAACACATTACAGTTTGTAGGACTTTAAAGGCAAGGTAAGGTCTCTTTTGAACTTTAGCCTCATTTGGGAGGCACACAGAGGAGAAAGGGAGTGGAGTGACTTCACTGGGTCATAGGTAGACACACACACACACACACACACACACACAAAATACACAAATACAAAATACACACAATACATATACACAAACACACAAAATTTGCATACACAACACACACACACACACACACACTTGTGCAGTAAGTGTAGTTCGTATGTATGGAACAGTTTGAACACAGGCCTCACGTATTCTATCGCACATGTTTCTATCCTTCTGGAATCCCAACGTGCCTTCAATTAGACTTGTCTTTTCTCTGCACACATTACACACGTGCTTTATGATTTTCAAACACATGAAAACACTTGGCTCACTATAGGCACCCAGTACTTATTATCCTCTCTTCTTTCCTTTCCCCCAAGGAGACACCCTCCTTTTTTTTTTGACATCTGAAGTCACAGGCTGTCCCTCGTGCCACTTTTCACGGATCCATCTTCACCTCCACCTCTCCATCCATTGTCAACATCTGACAACAGGCTCCTCACAGCGTTCTTTGTGGCCTGTTCATTTGCCTCCGCTCCTCGAGCTCCATCTGGGCTGTTATTGAAGCTGCAGTATTTTGGGAGTCGTTTAGCTCTGGGGAGAAGTCTCTCCTACCCCACCCCACTTGGTTGCCAGTCTCTGAGCCCGCGTTTCCCATTGGTGAAATTGAGGTAGCGCTGCCAGCCCTGTTGGGATTGTTGTGAAGATGAAATGAGATAATGTATTGCAAAAGCATCTCGCCCCCAAACAAGAATTTCGTAAGTGCTCATTTCCCTACTTTGCACTGAATTCATCCTTTAAAACATACTACTTTCCTAAAATATGCTAATTACACAGCATTTCTTGATGAAAAATTTTCTGTGGCTCCCTCATGTTTACAGAATAAAATTCAGTGTCCCCAGCCTGGAGTTCTCATCAGGAACGATCCTGTGCCACGTCCCCTCAGCCACAGTCCTGTGCCACCCTCCAACAGACCGCTTCGAATTAGCTGACCTGGGCGGCCTTGCTGTGCACGCTGAGGTCCTGAGCTTTCCTGAAGGCTCGGGGTCCAGTCAGTATCTCTCACAAACTCTGCACCAGAGTGCAGCACTTTGGATGGCGCTGGCCTCGTTGTGAGCATTCAGAAGCACAGCTTTCTAGTCGTTTCCGACCACATTGGGGCAGAAACCTCTGGAGTGGCGGGCACCCCTTCTTGGCTGGCCGCTCGAAGTTGTCCCATTTGCCATCTTTATTTTAAGCCTCACTGCCGTTGCAGGTGGATTTGATTTGGGTTCTTTCTGCTAAAAATGACACAAATCAAAGTCAGTCGTCTCTTTAGCAGTTTTTTTTCCCCAAGTGTTTGAATACTGTTGTGTCTGTAAGTTCTCTGATTTTACAACTGAATCCAACCCAATTACTATTAATTGGGGGTCTACTTGTACGTTGGGCCTTGTGCCACGGTCACCCAGACACAACTGCAAACCTGCCTGGCCGCTGTCCTTAAAAGGACACCCGGGAAAACCGTGGAGGCAGACAGGTTCTCCGACAAAGAGCATGTCAGGTGGCCGAGGCCGTAACAGAGAGCGGTGTGAAGACATAGGGGCAGGCGCACGGGGAGCTAGCGTTGAGGCTGAAGGTGGAACCCAGGAAACGTTCCCTTCTTCCCCATCCGTCTAGGAAATGAAGCTGCTCTTAGGCCTGGACTGGCAACCTTCCAGAAGTGGTAGCCCGGGTCTCTATTCAGCCCTATGTAGGATGTCATATGTTATTAATACATTTCTGTTTTGATATATCACTGTGTACCTGAACTCGGTGGTGAATGAAGCAAAAATTCCTTTTTGCCTAAAAAATGGCACTTAAGGAGCTTTGTATAAAACTAAAGTGTGAGTCTGTATGGCATTTGACCCATACTCCCCCATGTGGATCTTGGAAGGGAAGGCATGCCAAGGCTGCGCCCTTCCATCTCCACCCTGGCAGAATCCAGCTGCTTCTCCTCAAAGATGCTACCACATTCTCTGTTCTAATTTACTTAAAAATAACAGGTAATTAATTAAAATGCTCGCTGTGGCTCAGCTTTTAACATTAGCAGTTAAGCTCCGTGAAAATCACATTTCCCAGAAGTCACTGGAATACAGCTTCTTAGGGCTCCCGACTTAGCATGGCTGAGAGCATTGTTGGGGTGGCACCTTCCTCTCAGCCTTCTCATTTAAGGCACCTGAATTGGAAATGTCTCTGCTCACCTCAGAAGGATGCTGGGGGAAAGAGGGTCTCCCTCCCACAGGAGAAGAGGTGACTACCTGCCCTAAGTGGCGAGCTGGTGGGGAGGCCGAGGCGTGAGGCCCAGACACGTCTGCTCCCCTACTCTGCTCCTCAGTGGCAGAGACTACTGTGGAGGTTTGCTTTTTTTTTTTTCTTTTTTCTGGCCTGCTGGTACCTGCATGATACATGCTCTGTAGATCCAAATGTTCCCTCAGACAAACCATTCTAGAATGGAAGAATGTGGAATGGCTGTTAGTGAGCCTGGCTGCAGCTTGGTCAGCCACAGCTGCCCACCAGCCTTTTCAATACTTAAGCTAGCACAGTCGGGCAGTGTTGGCACATGCATTTAATCCCTGCACTCAGGAAGAGGCAGGCAGATCTCTGACTTCGAGGCCAGCGTTGATTACAGAGTGAGGCCAGGACGGCCAGGGCTACACAGAGAAACCCTGTCTCGAGAAACCAATAAATAAAAAAACCACAAATAATAAAAACAAAGCTACTACAGTCTCCTAGAGCCCAGCCCACCTCTCTTCTGTGCTGTCTCCTCTTGTTACACTTTAGTTAGAATAGGGATAATGAAGGGGCTGGGGATAAACATCATCCCTTTGAGCCTGGAGAGGAGAGCAGAGTAAGAAGGCTTGCTGGGTAGAGGCCTGTTCCAGATAGCATGGTTGGGGGAGCAGACCCTTCTGGGTGCTGATGCTGGGTAGAGGCCCATTTCCAGATAGCATGGTTGGGGGAGCAGATCCTTCTGGGTGCTGATGCTGGGTAGAGGCCTGTTCCAGATAGCATGGTTGGGGGAGCAGACCCTTCTGGGTGCTGATGCTGGGTAGAGGCCCATTTCCAGATAGCATGGTTGGGGGAGCAGACCCTTCTGGGTGCTGATGCTGGGTAGAGACCCGTTTCCAGCTAGCATGGTTGGGGGAGCAGACCCTTCTGGGTGCTGAGGCATTCTGGGCTTCGGTAGATTCTCTCCTATCCACCCATTCCTTCTGCTCACTGGATTTAGTTCCTGTTGAGAAGCCACAATGAAAATGTTACTGTCTTGTCTTTAATTCATTTTCTTTCTTAACCTCTACCTTCTTCTTTCTGGAAATCCTGCTTCCTCCCAATAAGAGTCATCTCCCCACCTGGTGGTAATGAGAAAAGTTAGGGCGGTTGTGATGGGTTTCTCAGTACTATGAAGAAGTAAAGATATTTCATTAATTAGCCCCTATGTCTAAAGGGTACCCTGAACCTCACTAGATCACCTATGATAAAGGTAGGACATCTTTTCAGGCTCTCACCAGCTAACTGACCAGTTTTCTTTGAATATCACTGGGGATGTGGTCTATGGAGGAAAAATAGTTTCTCTGCTAACACCAATTTCACTGCGTCTGAACAGGCAGGATGCATGAACGTGGAGCAGCTGTGGTGAGAGACGGTGTAGACAGGCTTGGATACCTTCAGTTATGTAACTTCAGGCAATTCATGGAACCACTTTCTGCCTCGGTTTCCCCATCGAAATCTCATAAAGTTTCTTGGAGGATTTAAAAGGCTAATATCTCTGAGACACATGAAATAATGCTTATCATATATATAATGTATGTGTGTATATGTGTTTATATAAATACACATATGTAAACATTTTATCCATAAGCAGCTACATTTATATTCAGTAACTAACAGTGAAGATGTGAAAAAAAATCATTTAG